>NC_053026.1:197603471-197824671 GCF_003073215.2 Triticum urartu | reverse complement strand
TGCTAGTCACCACACGCATCACAAAAATACATGGATAGAACCTCTGTAAAGATGGCAAAGCATATAACAAAACACATGTAGAGCTCAGGAGCATATCATGCACACATTAATCATGGCAAAAATGACAAATAGCTATTTGGTGCAGCAGATCTGACAATTAACTCAAATAGCTCTCTTACAACAGCATTTCGGGCATCAAGATGAGCTCAAATGAAAATGATGCAATGAGATGAAATGATGTACTCTTTGAGACGCATTTGGATATGCTACACGCCCAAAACGGAGCTACAGGTGCGGAGATATAGCATGATGAAAAATGCAAATTAATTAGGGTTTCGCGGATAAAGTCAACCCTAAATCCAGATCTCAGATCTGAGGCGCGGAAATCGAGGTTCGTCGCGGAGCTCGCCGGAGTTCGTCGTTCGCCGGAGTGGGACTTGCCGCGGAGGACGCCAGCGTGGAGGAGGAGGCGCGGGGCCGGTGCGGGGCGGCGCGGGAGCTGCGACGGTGCCAGAGCAGCGGCGGCGTCGCCGGCGGAAGCGGCGCGGCGGGGCGGCGCCGGAGCCCTGCCGGAGCTCGGGCGGTGGACTTTGCCGGAGTTGGGCGGCGGAGCGGCGTCGGAGGCGGCGACTGGCGTCGGGCGGAGGAGGGAGACGACCCCTGGCGGCGGAGGGAGGCGATGGGCCTCGGGGGCCCTCCCCAGGCCGAGCGGGCCGGTGGCGGGAGCGACCCGGCGGTGACACGTGGCGCGCAGCTAGTGGACCGGGGCGGCGGCGTGGAGCGTCCGGCCAGGTACGGACATGTCCGGCGCGCGACGGGGCGAATTTTAGGGTTTCGGGGGAGAAGAACCGCGAATTTCGGAGGGGGTGCTATTTATAGGCATAGGAGGAGCTAGGAGAGTCCAAATGAGGTGCGGTTTTCGGCCACGCGATCGTGATCGAACGCTCTAGATGATGGAGAGGGTTTTGGTGGGTTTTGGGCCAAAATGGAGGGGTGTTGGGCTGCAACACACACGAGGCCTTCTCGGTCCCTCGGTTAACCGTTGGACCATCAAACGAAGTCCAAATGGTACGAAACTTGACAGGCGGTCTACCGGTAGTAAACCAAGGCCGCTTGGCAAGTCTCAGTCCAATCCAGAAATTTTTAACCCCCACACACGAAAAGAAGGTAGAAAGGACCACCGGAGGAGATAGGAGCACCGGAATGCAAAACGGACAACGGGGAAAATGCTCGGATGCATGAGACGAACACGTATGCAAATGCAATGCACATGATGACATGATATGAGATGCATGACAATGACAACAACACACGGAGACAAAAACCCGAACCCAAGGAAATAAAATAACTTAGCACCGGAAATGGCAAGAGTTGGAGTACATATAAGGTAAATTACATCCGGGGTGTTACAACTATGGCCCGGGACCGTTTGCGTCTTTTGGCTCACGTATATGATAGTGTCGCTAGCATCCATATGACAGAGAACCCGGGCCGACATGACTAGTCGTGAACCCAAAGTGGCACTAACTTACGGGGACAGGCATACATGAAACAACATCGAGCATGTCGGTCAGCAGCGTGCGAATCCGGGCTGTAGCACTGGGCTAACAGGACTCCGGGAACCCGGGCTATAGCAGGCTAGGAAGGACTCCGGATGTCACCGCGTGACATTTCCCCAAAGGGACATACACAGGAACGAAGTGAATCACATGCCGGCCAGTCAAGTGTTCCGGAGCAGTAGTGCTGGGCTCGCAGGACTCCGGTGAACCAGGCTGTAGGGGACTACTATGGCTCATGGAAGCACAAGACTACATTTCCCCATAAGAGAGGCTACCAAGGATAAACAACTAGGTTGTCGGATCCCACACATACCAAGAATTTCAATCATACACACAATATGCTCGATATGTGTAAATACAACATGGCATCACAACATAACTCTACGACTCAAGTATTTATTCATTAGGCTCCGAAGAGCGAGAAATTACAAAATGGGTCTCATGACCCAACATTCAGAGCATACAAGTCAAAGCACATGCGGAAGCTTAACATGTCTGAGTACAGACATCTACAAATGAAAAAGGATGAAAAGCCTGACTATCTACAAGACCCTCCGAAGGTACAAGATTGTAGCTGAGGTAACAAGCTAAACGTCGAAGTCCACGCGGAACTACTAGCGAGACTGAAGTCTCTCTGCAAAACATAAATTAAGCAAACGTGAGTACAAATGTACCCAGCAAGACTTACATCAGAACTAGCTACATATGCATCGGTATCAACAAAGGGGGTGGTGAAGTTTAACTACAGCAAGCCAGCTTTGACTCAGTGGCTAACCTGAACTACGACTGCAAGTAACTCTTTTGAGGTGGCGCACACGAGTCCACAAATTCACCATACCAATACACCACTATGGATCCGCTCCCGTATCCCTGCGAGAACGCCATCCATAGCACTCTCGCTTTTCTTGCGAGTTTTAGAGTATCCACTTTCACTTGTCTATGAACTATGCAAGGGGTCCAAGTTTCCATATCCGAGGAATCCGGCTATTCGAATAGATGATGATAACCCTGCAGGGGTGTACTTCTTCACACACGCTCTCACCACTTACCACCATGTACACGTCGTGTATCTCGGCAACCTTCAAGCGGAAGCCTGGTGAGGGAGTCGGCCACAACCTGACTAACCACACAAGTCTCTAGTCCAGGTTTATCTCCTATTCAGGTTCCATCCACAAGGAGATCCGGCCGGGGTGTCGCTTATGGCCCCAAACGATGTGTACAGGGTTCCCAAGCCCACCATCCGGGTGCCACTTGGTACACCGGGCCACTGTGCCTAGTCTGTCCCAAGCCCACCTGTACCAGGTGCCACTTGGTAGACCACTAACACTACCTACAAACACCAGAAACTAGTTGCAACTCCTGGACAGAGATCGAGTTGGTTAATAAGTCGAGAGAGCTTGGAGCGCCTGGAGCCCAATGTGTGGTAGTAACTGTTCATGGATCACAAACACAGAACTCAGTTCCTAAGGACGGCTGCAATGAGACAACCCACCATGTACTCATATATGGCCTCTCACCGCTACCTTTACCAAATCGTGTTCACACACTTAGCTCTCAACGGTAGGACATGTTCACCACATTCCAATTCATCCCCGATGAATTAGACCTGACTCAACTCTAAGCAGTAGCAGGCATGACAAACAAGCATGAATGAGTAGGCACAACAGGGCTCAAACAACTCCTACACATGCTAGTGGGTTTCATCTATTTACTGTGGCAATGACAGGTCATGCAGAGGAAAGGGTTCATCTACCGCAACATGTAACAGTTGTATCGGTTGTGTCCTAATGCAATAAAAGAGAGCAGGAGCGAGAGAGTGGGATTGTATCGGAATGAACAAGGGGTTTTTTTCTTGCCTGGCACTTCTGAAGATAATATACTTCTTCATCGATGTCATCGATCAATCATCGGAACCACGTCTATCGGGGGGGAACAATCACCGGCAAACACAGAAAGAATATAATCAATGCAATGCACAATATGATGCATGATCATGACATGTCAATATGCTATGATTTGTACTAATGCATCTAGCAACAATTTAAATGAAGTCCATATGAACCAAGGGTTCATATGAAAACTCCATAAGGGGTATTTAAAATGCCATTTTCATGTTTTCACTTATACAGGGGGGTATAAGTTGGTTGAACATGCATGAAAGTAGCATAAATGGATAGATTGGATTTGTCTGATAATTTTTCATATATAATTTGTTTGATTTGGAGTTATGGTTGAATTACTATGAATTTTTGAAGTCTATACTATTTTCTGGAATTTCCTGAATTTAGTTTAATCCAGAAAAAGACTTATTGCGTCAGCATTAGGTCATGCTGACCTCAGCAGGTCAACAGCGCCTAACCAGAGTCAAACCTGACAGTGGGACCCACATGTCAGTGTAACTGAGGACTAATTGAGGTTACTTAATTCCTAACCGAAAAATTAGCAGGCGGGCCCGCTGTCAGTGACCTAGGAGGTTAATTAGTTAGTGCTAATCTGGTGGTTAGCCTAATTAAGCCAGCGCCACGTCAGCCCGCCGGAGTTAGCCGGCGGTGACCAAAACCGTGGTGTAAGCTCGCCGGAGACGATGCTCCGGCAGCGGTTCGACGCGTGAAGGGCACCAGTCTGCAGCCCTTCCTCCCGCGCATCCAACGAAAGCAGCTGGGGGCGCAGGGTCGCCGGAGTTGGCGACGGCGTTGAGCCGGGCGGCTGCCGAAGCCATGGGCACGAGGCAGGCATCATTGCGGTGCACGGGGTGGCGAAACGAGGGCTTCTACGGCTTCGTAGGGGCCTGGAGAGCACGCAGGTGCTACGGAGATGAGCGGAAGAGATCGGGAACGCGAGGCTCGCCGGCCATGGCGATGGCCGGAGCTCGATGCTCGCGAGGCGATGGCTAGAGAGCGCGGGTCACAGCGGAGAAAGGGGGGAACGCAGCAGAAGCTCATAGCTGTTCGGTGGAGAAGCACGGCGGGGTCGGGAAGGAGTTGGAGCAAGCGAATCGACGGCGGCGGTCGTCGGTGCCGAAGCTTGAAGACGTAGACGATGGCAATGATTCGAGGCCTCCGAGCTCGCATGCGTCAGCGTGGAGATGATACGGACGTCTGCAGGGCGTCTGGACATGACGGAGAGGCGAGGCGATAGCTATGGCCGCGGCGAATGTCATTGGTGGCGATGGCGGTGCTCGGGTTCGGGCGAGAGAGAGGGAGTAGAGGAAGGGAGAGTGAGCTGCGAGAGAGGGGAAGGACCAGGGGGGCTCGGGCATCTCCAGGCGCGTCGGGGGTGCCTCGGTGGCAAGCAAGAGGTGGCCAGGGCGGCATCGGCGCTTGCCACCGAGCTGCTTCGAGGCGAGGGGGAGGAAGACGACAGAGTGGAGGAGGTGGGCTGGGCCGGCCAGCTCAGATGGGCCGCTAGGTGGGCTAGAGCGCCAGGTGAGCACTCTCTCTCTCTCTTTTCTAATTCTTTTTCTGTTTTCTATTTATTTTGATTTGTTTTGAATTAGTAAAAATACTAACTCATTTTGTAAAATCCTGACAAAAATTGTGGGCACTAATTGAATTATTTCCAACAGCCCCCAATTGTTTTCAACAGTATTGAAGCATTTAAAATATTTATAGGCATTAAATTCTCCAATTCAAATACAATATGATTTAACTAAAAATCCATAAATGTCCAAGAAATATGCTCATCATTTTTGGTAGAGGTTTTCACCTTTACCATAAATCATGAACATTTTCAAAGGGCATTTTGGGTTTATTGAAAATGATTTTATGTTGAAACTATTTGATTTGATCTGGTGCTAGGGTTTGATCAATCCCCATTTCAATTTCAAAAGAATTTAAACATGATGCAACACGTGACTAGCTAGCTCAGAGCATACCAGAACTAGGGATGTGACAACTTGCCCCCACTAAACAAGAATCTCGTCCCGAGATTCAAGAAGTGGAGTAAGAGGACAGAGGGGTCACAAAACTATCAGAGTCTTCTCGATCCAACTGCCCTTCTCAAAGATACCGATATATTGCATCACATTGCTCTTGACATCTTTGTCTTCGAGATCTTCATCCAACACGATGAAGATGGAAGGAAACTCTACAAGAAACGATCTTCTCAAAGATCGAGCAACTCAAGATCAACTCATGGAGTGAGACATTAGAACATCTCTTGAGCTGAGACACAAAACACACATCGAGAGAGATGGGAGGTAATAGATGACAAGGGTTCAAATTGGTAGGCAACAATTCCACGCTGGAGTAGGATGGTGCATGGTTTCAAAGTAGTGAGGAGGTAATTGCCATGATTCCATAATGGGACACCTTAGGGAAAGGTGACTCGTAGAGCATTTCCCTTAAGTGGCAAAAAGAATTACTTTTGATACAAAGATCATGGAAACTCTTTATACCAGCCTGAGGTAATCACAATCGATCGTTGGAAGGGGTTCGAAAGAATGGCATACTCTGACTAGGATGGATGATGTGGACTACCTTGTTGAAGACAACGCAATGGATGATTTTTAGCTTATCATTGAAAATGGATGGGACCCATGGTAAGTCCACTTTTGAAGATGATCCTGAACAACAACTACTGAGATGCAAGGTGGGAGCAAAATGCAAATGTTGGGAATGATTCTGGTAACTGGGGAAGAACTCAATAGTCGAGAGTGTTTCCAACGTTCCAATGGTTATAGACTCATCGAAGAAACTGAGAACACAAGGATCCCTAAGGAACAACTTCAAGAATAAGTTATGCGAAATCCTCATGGGAGGTGACCAAACGGCTTAATCAGGATACTACAACAACAATGCTTCCAGCTAGGTGTGTCCACTTCACTGGAACCTATATCATAGTTCTCGGAAGAAGTTCCAACCATCATATCTTCCTGAGATTCAAATCTGGTTGGTAACAGGATAATTCAGACAATGTGTCTGGAAAGAAAGTTTGCAACACAAACCGACGATATGACGTTACAAGATTCTCGGGAAATGAACTACGATAGTAAGCTCCAAAACATGAGCTAGTTCTGCTACACACCTGTGAACACATTGTCCTAGACAAGCATGACCACGTAGTAGTCTTATAATAAAACATTACCGAGTTCAGGTTGGGAACCATCATCGAGGATAACGGAATCTTGTACAAATCTGTCTGGTACCTTCAGGACTAGCACTTAGAACTTATTATCCTTGAACAATCATTCAGTGGCTTGGTGTGCTAGGAACACATATGGACTGGAGGTAATTAATCTACCAAACCATAGAATACTTCGCACGAATGCATGACTAACTTGGGATGATTCCAAAGGAAGCAAAAACAAGCTCCCTCAAATTCACGGCGACAACTTGCATCAATTGCACGTGAACTTAGAGGAAGTCACTACTTTCTTCCAACATATACCTCATGAGCGGAACACGAAGGCAATTCTTACAAAAGTTTCCAACACTAGCTCAATGTTCAACATGAATCATGGAGGAGACAAGATGCTGCTGATGGGCTGAACAGCAACTCATCGTAATTTCCATATCACTGGAATTCCACCATTATGTGAACAATGTGATAGTATTGGTCAGACCAAAAGATGTAATGGTGTATGCTTGAGGGATCAACCACGAGTAAGACAACATTATGGTTATCGTTGGTTCTGATTTGATTTGACGATAGCCCATGCACAAATCAAAGATTGTATAAGACAATGGCACCGACAATTGATCACGAGGATCAATCGATGAAGATATCATCTTTCTTCAACACACACACACTCAAGGATATCCCTTAGTGATGAACTAAGTCGGACAAGCTTTCATCTTCCAACTCTCCAAGTTGTTGTTTAGCTTAACCAACTAGGTCGGGGTATCCAACACCGATTCTTGGAGAATGGATGGTTTAGATAAAACCAACATGATCACGAACTCCACATAGCGATCAGGGAACAACCTGGTAATACTCCCGAGAAGATATTCAGAAAATCACGAACCACCGATATGTTACTAAGCTCGAGAACAATCTTGCTTTTCAGAGCAAGACGATATGATCGAATAAGCGAGGGATTGGATAACCCTAACTCGTTGATCGAAGAGTGCACCAGAAATAAGGACTAGGTAGCACAATCTATCTTAGAATGATGATTCAATAACCAACACGCTAAGAGTGAGAATATTGTCCATTTACTACCAAGCAACGAGTTGCTCGGAGTATTGATTTCACACCTCACAAATCACTTGTCGGCATTCTGGTTACAACAACATGGAACCGAGGAATGGATAATGATGGTGAGAAGTATCACTTCGTCAAGAATTCAAAAGAGGTGGTGCAATTCTCATGGCAATCCTGACATAAAGGGGGTAATACTCCGAGGTAGAGCAGAACAAAGGCTGGATTGGCATTTTGATCTGCGGAATACAACTGCTTTGACCCAACCCTAGAAATGGATGAGGTACTTGAGTTTGTTTCTCCTAGTCATTCTGGAATAGAATGGCTTGACGAACCACAAGAGTAATAGGCATCGATAACACGAGTGCACGACTACTCTTGACTATCAATTGATAGATGAAGCTCGGAATATAACTGAAGGGGGACAACTCAAAGGAATATATAACTTTCTAAGTTGTGGATGCATAGATTAGTATGTCGAATGAGTTCAACATATTTCTTCCCGATAACCCATGCAGAAAGGTAGAACTGGCAGAATCACAATTGTGGATGGAGAACTCCTCAGGAGTACTCTAATGGTGATCTTTTGGTTCAAAGAACTTCTGCCTTAAGGGTTCATGGTATTTGGAAGAAGGAAATACCACGGACCTCGAGGACTATCACAAAGGTTACTAATATCCTAAAGGTACGAGCAACACTATCAACACGAGGTAAGTAGAGTGAATCTTGGGTCAAGAACCCAGGAGTAGAATACCTACTACTAAATGGCATCACGGGATGCTTTCAAGAATGATGGCCAGAATCATCACACCGGGGATACGAAAGCATTGCTAAATTCTCGAGGACACCTAGGGTCATAATACTAACTCCAACATACACATCAAGGAAACGGAGTACCTCAACGCACGGATTAGTGTGCTTAATCTAACCCAAAATACAAAGGAACATGGAGGCAAGATTTGCAAGTGCATCAGACTATTTAGAAACCTGGGATGACTCGGACAACATAACGGCTGTAAATGCTCAAAATGATATGAGACATTCTGCAAAAATGGTGGCATAACCACTCAACATCACAAATATCAAGGTTCTGAGGCCTGTTATGAACATATGGAAGTAGTAGGAACTGAACTGAGGCTTGAACTCAACAATCCTAGGCAACTACGGTTTTAGTAACACGTCATCCCGAGAGATAGAAGAGAAGCCTAGTTCTTAACCCCGTAGAAAACATAAGATGACTCAGATCAGAAGGTCATGAGGATAAGGAGTAAAAAGAGCCTTACATTCCCTTCCGCAATCAATTCCCTTACATAACTAAAGCATTTCTAGACTCAACTTCGACCGCTTTGGCTTGGTAATCCTACAAGCAGTCAGGCTCTGATACCAATGCTTTCAGGACCCTGATTCCAAGTCACATCGATCTAGCATGTAACACCTCATATCGCTTTGCGGCCTCACGCATGGTATTCCCACGGGTTTCGCCTGACTATGGCCCGGGACCGTTTGCGTCTTTTGGTTCACGTATATGATAGTGTCACTAGCATCCACATGACAAAGAACCCGGGCCGACATGACTAGTCGTGAACCCAAAGTGCCACTAACTTACGGGGACGTGCATACATGAAACAACATCGAGCATGTCGGTCAGCAGCGTGCGAATCCAGGCTATAGCACTGGGCTAACAGGACTCCGGGAACCCGGGCTGTAGCAGGCTAGGCAGGACTCCGGATGTCACCGCGTGACGTTTCCTCGAAGGGACAGACACAGGAACAAAGTTAATCACATGCCGGCCAGTCAAGTGTTCCGGAGCAGTAGTGCTGGGCTAGCAGGACTCCGGTGAACCGGGCTGTAGCGGACTACTATGGCTCATGGAAGCACAAGACTACATTTCCCCATAAAAGAGGCTACCAAGGATAAACAACTAGGTTGTCGGATCCCACACATACCAAGCATTTCAATCATACACACAATATGCTCAATATGTGTAAATACAACATGGCATCACAACATAACTCTATGACTCAAGTATTTATTCATTAGGCTCTGAAGAGCGAGAAATTACAAACATGGGTCTCATGACCCAACATTCAGAGCATACAAGTCAAAGCACATGCGGAAGCTTAACATATCTGAGTACAGACATCTACAAATGAAAAAGGGCAAAAGGCCTGACTATCTACAAGACCCTCCCAAGGTACAAGATCGTAGCTGAGGTAACAAGCTAAACGTCGAAGTCCATGCGGAACTACTAGCGAGACTGAAGTCTCTCTGCAAAACATAAATTAAGCAAACGTGAGTACAAAAGTACCCAGCAAGACTTACATCAACACTAGCTACATATGCATCGGTATCAACAAAGGGGGTGGTGGAGTTTAACTGCAGCAAGCCAGCTTTGACTCAGTGGCTAACCTGAACTACGACTGCAAGTAACTCTTTTGAGGTGGCACACACGAGTCCACAAATTAACCATACCAATACACCACTATGGATCCGCTCCCGTCTCCCAGCGAGAACGCCATCCATAGCACTCACGCTTTTCTTGCGAGTTTTAGAGTATCCACTTTCACTTGTCTATGTACTATGCAAGGGGTCCAAGTTTCCATATCCGAGGAATCCGGCTATTCGAATAGTTAATGATAACCCTGCAGGGGTGTACTTCTTCACACACGCTCTCGCCACTTACCACTATGTACACGTCGTGTATCTCGGCAACCTTCAAGCGGAAGCCTGGTGAGGGAGTTGGCCACGACCTGACTAACCACACAAGTCTCTAGTCTAGGTTTATCGCCTATTCGGGTTCCATTCGCAAGGAGATCCGGCCGGGGTGTCGCTTACGGCCCCAAATGATGTGTACATGGTTCCCAAGCCCACCATCTGGGTGCCACTTGGTACACCGGGCCACTGTGCCTAGTCTGTCCCAAGCCCACCTGTACCGGGTGCCACTTGGTAGACTACTAACACTACTTACAAACACCAGAAACTAGTTGCAAGTCCTGGACAAAGATCGAGTTGGTTAATAAGTCGAGAGATCTTGGAGAGCCCGGAGCCCAATGTGTGATAGTAACTGTTCATGGATCACAAACATAGAACTCAGTTCCTAAGTACGGCTGCAATGAGACAACCCACCATGTACTCCTACATGGCCTCTCACCGCTACCTTTACCAAATCATGTTCACACACTTAGCTCTCAATGGTAGGACATGTTCACCACATTCTTATTCATCCCCGATGAATCAGACCTGACTCAACTCCAAGCAGTAGCAGGCATGACAAACAAGCATGAATGAGTAGGCACAACAGGGCTCAAACAATTCCTACTCATGCTAGTGGGTTTCATCTATTTACTGTGGCAATGGCAGGTCATGCAGAGGAAAGGGTTCAACTACCGCAGCATGTAACAGTTGAATCGGTGTTGTCCTGATGCTGTAAAAGAGAGCAGGAGCGAGAGAGTGGGATTGTATCGAAATGAACAAGGGGTTTTTTTTGCTTGCCTGGCACTTCTGAAGATAATATAGTTCTTCATCGGTGTCATCGATTAATCGTCGGAACCATGTCTATCGGGGGGACAATCACCGGAAAACACAGAAAGAATATAATCAATGCAATGCACAATATGATGCATGATCATGACATGTCAATATGCTGTGATTTGTACTAATGCATCTAGCAACAATTTAAATGAAGTCCATATGAACCAAGGGTTCATATGAAAACTCCATAAGGGGTATTTAAAATGCCATTATCATGTTTTCACTTATACAGGAGGTATAAGTTGGTTGAACATGCATGAAAGAAGCATAAATGGATAGATTGGATTTTTCTGATAATTTTTCATATATAATTTGTTTGATTTGGAGTTATGGTTGAATTACTATGAATTTTTGAAGTCTATACTATTTTCTGGAATTTCCTGAATTTAGTTTAATCCAGAAAAACACTTATTGCGTCAGCATTAGGTCATGCTGACCTCAGCAGGTCAACAGCGCCTAACCGGAGTCAAACCTGACAGTGGGACCCACATGTCAGTGTAACTGAAGACTAATTGAGGTTACTTAATTCCTAACCAAAAAATTAGCAGGGGGCCCGCTGTCAGTGACCTAGGAGGTTAATTAGTTAGTGCTAATCTGGTGGTTAGCCTAATTAAGCCAGCGCCACGTCAGCCCGTCGGAGTTGGCCGACGGCGACCAAAACCATGGTGGAAGCTCGCCGGAGACGCTGCTCCAGCAGCGGTTCGACGCGCGAAGGGTACCGGTCTTCAGCCCTTCCTCCCGCGCATCCAACGGAGGCAGCAGGGGGCGCAGGGTCACCGGAGTTGGCGACGACATTGAGCCGGGCAGCTGCCGAAGCCATGGGCACGAGGCAGGCGTCGCTGCGGTGCACGGGGAGGCCAAACAAGGGCTTCTACGGCTTCGTAGGGGCCTGGAGAGCACGCGGGTGCAACGGAGATGAGCGGAAGAGCTCGGGAGCGCGAGGCTCGTCGGCCATGGCGATGGCCGGAGCTCGATGCTCGCGGGGCGACGACTAGAGAGCATGGGGAACAGCGGAGAAAGGGGGAAACGCAGCAGAAGCTCATAGCGGTTCGGTGGAGAAGCCCGGCGGGCTCGGGAAGGAGCTGGAGAAAGCGAATCGTCGGCGGCGATCGTCGCTGCCGAAGCTTGAAGACGAAGACGATGGCGATGATTCGAGGCCTCCGAGCTCGCATGCGTCAGCGTGGAGATGATACGGACGTCTGCAGGGCGTCTGGACACGACGGAGAGGCGAGGCGATAGCTATGGCCGCGGCGAATGTCATCGGTGGTGATGGCGGTGCTCGGGTTCGGGCGAGAGAGAGGGAGCCGAGGAAGGGAGAGTGAGCTGCGAGAGAGGGGAAGGACCAGGGGTGCTCGGGCGTCTCCAAGCACGTCGGGGGCGCCTCGGTGGCAAGCGGGAGGTGGCCAGGGCGGCATCGGCGCTCGCCACCGAGTTGCTTCGGGGCGAGGGGGAGGAATACGACAGAGTGGAGGAGGTGGGCTGGGCCTGCCAGCTCAGATGGGCTGCTAGGTGGGCTAGAGCACCAGGTGAGCACACACACACTCTCTCTCTCTTTTCTAATTCTGTTTCTGTTTTCTATTTATTTTGATTTGTTTTGAATTAGGAAAAATACTAACTCATTTTGTAAAATCCTGACAAAAGTTGTGGGCACTAATTGAATTATTTCCAATAGCCCCCAATTGTTTTTAGAAGTATTGAAGCATTTAAAATATTTATAGGCATTAAATGCTCCAATTCAAATACAATATGATTTAACTCAAAAATCCATAAATGTCCAAGAAATATGCTCATCATTTTTGGCAGAGGTTTTCACCTTTATCATAAATCATGAACATTTTCAAAGGGCATTTTGGGTTTATTGAAAATTATTTTATGTTGAACCTATTTGATTTGATCTGGTGCTAGGGTTTGATCAATCCCCATTTCAATTTCAAAAGAATTTAAACATGATGCAACACGTGACTAGCTAGCTCAGAGCATACCAGAACTAGGGATGTGACACCAGATCAGGGGATCGATGAGCCCCTTTAATATTTATAAATAACGAGCGGGAAGCCCAGTAGCCCCCGAGCCTTAATGCAGGCATGGGTGGCCGAACTAAGGACCGATATCCATAGTAAAGTCACAAATTATGTGTAATGACTCTATGTATCCAAGGATGTTACATCATTAATGCTCGGGTCCTCATTGTACAAAACTTTGTTGACCGACCATCGGCTACCACCTCCTCGGCTAGTAGCCGAGGAGTGTTTGTTCTACTTTATAAAGCCTTTATGAGGGCAAAGATTTACGACAAACAAGGCAATCTGGCCATACGGTTTTATAAACAAAGGTACGCAGAGAGATATGTTATATTACTATTTAACATAAGAAATGTCTTCCAAAGAAAATAGTCCCGCTATCGGTTCCTTTCTTTGGGTTGTCATGGTAAGCATCATCATGAAACCTCAGCTCTAATGTAAGAGCAAAATATTGAGGATTTAGTTTGGCAGGCCAGTTACTAGCCCCCGGTAGTGTTCGGCGACAGTCGAGGTCAAGCCGTAAACACTTCGGCCAATGTTATGAATGGCCCGTCATTTAACATAGTCATCGGATCGCTGACCAGTGTACGCTTATTGTGACAGACAGTTTTCGGCTTTCTCCACTGAGGTGCTTAACCATGTGAGCTGGAAGCACAATCATAGTGGTTCTCCCTTTGCACACCTAGCCGAACAAAGCGGAACGTAGGAGGCAAGCACAGGAGCCGGGCAACCCAACTATTGACCGAAGACACAATTTGAAACCGATGCATATATAGCAATATCTGAGAATGTTTTTGCTGAATTTCTAATGGTGTCCGGCGTTGCACTGCGACACTTGTGCCGAAAACACACAAATAGTTTGAAAGTGCCATAAGCTTGGAAAACCAAGAAACGTTAGTAAAAACTTGAGGTCCGAACAAGATCAAGTGTCCGGTGCCAATCCGAAAATTGGAAAAAAAATTCTTCTATCGTGCTTTAACATGACACATCCGATCTCAAGACTTCACGCGGGTCATCCTACGGCTTCAAGATCCTTATCCCAAAGGTGGAGTACTTCTCCGAGGTCAGTTTAGCAAACTAATACTCAAGCGGTTTTCAGAGAGAAGACAGGCTATCCGGCTATTGACCATAAAATAAGCTCAAGTTGAAAAAGGAGCAGTATAAAAAGACTTTGCAACGACCAAGAAGAAAACACATTTACTATAAAATAGCTCATATAATTTTTAAGAGCCCCCAAGTGACTTGGGTAAAAGAATTTTATGTATAATGATTGTATGTATCGAAGTACTTATATCATATCTATGTACACCCGAAGTTTAAATGCGTCTTAACCGACCGTCGGCTTCTCCCTCTTCGGCCAAGGGCCGAAAAGTGTCATGTACTCCACCTGTCGAGAGTATCGATGGTGTTTCCGATGACCAGACAATCAGGCCATAAGGCTGTAACAGACAAAGCGCTCGCGGGGAACTTATGCTATATTACTGACGAAGTGTAAGAAGCATCTTCGAAGAAAATAGTACCCCCATCAATACCTTTCTTCTCTACTCATTATTACTATGAGACTTGTGGAATAGATTTTTTGTACTCATGAGTTCCATTGTGTGCCTACCATGATTGAAAACAATAAGAGCGCTAGCTTTCGGCTTCAACCAGTCTGAGGTCAGAGCTCAGATGACCCGGCCGTGACAATCGCAGAGGTGCTCCCTTTACTACCTAGCCGAACAATCGGGAACGTAGGGGTAAGCAGAGGAGCCAGGCAACCCGGCTTGCGGAACACTTAAGTCAATATGGTGCATATTGTGGCGTAATACACGAACAAGGAACGAAGTCGTACAAGTATAATCATATGCAAGAAGAAAGGCTTCATAAAGGAAGCCCCTGAGTAAACGGGGTATTTGAATTTGTGTGTCACAACCAAAATTTTGACAAGGAAGTTTTTCACAAGCAGTCTTTTTGCAAAAAAAGGTATAATGCTTGGTCGAACCAAACACAAATTTAAAATTTAAAATTTTGAGCATGAGAGTGACTTAGCTAGTTAATGTGTTTGGCATTGAGGACGCAGTCCGGGCTTGATGTGGGATAAGGTTCCAGCCCCCAAGCTGGCCCCGAGGCGGCCGAGCGTAGAGCTGGGCACTCTGAAGTGGCGGTACAACATGACCGTTGTGGAGAGGTGAAGCTCCCAGTTTAGCCGAGGTGACGAAGCAGGTCGGCGGGGTGATGCCGGAGTCTCCGGCCGAGTAGGTTAATGAAGCGGTGACGCGGGGTTGCCAACACAGGGCAGTGCGCCAAGGCGATGACACAATTAGGTTGTGGACGTCGGCACGCCGAGGTGACAGTGCGGCCCGGTCTAATTCAATTGCCTGGACAGATAAAATAGTGCAAGCCAGAGATAATATATATAAAATCCTTTACTTAGTGAATTTAAGTAAAATAATTAGAGAAATATGGCCTGAACGCGCAGGTCATCCCGATAGAGTGGCCGCGGAGATGCTGGCACAGGGACGCGCGCTGAAGCGACGCCACAACTTGATCGATGCAGGCAGGACGATGCCATCGGCCCATAAAGTTGACCGTGTGACACAGTCGAAGTTGATTACCTGCACACATAAAATAGTGCAAGCAAGGAATAATAATTGAAAAAAAATGACGCATAAGTAGTTTATGCAAAGTGACTAAATAAAGAAACATGGGTCTGAGGTCGGTCTGGCGACACGTTGACCCAATGTGGTGACCCCGCAACCTAGTTCGAATTCATCAGACAGGACGGGCCACGAACATGGCGTCCGCTGAACTATGGAGGAAGCCGGGTGGCCGGAAACTAGACTGACCACCATGCTGATGCGATCAACAGACCGAATTGTAATTGGTAGAGGAATCTACACAGAAAAATTCATGCGAACCAGCAAACAAATATTCTATGCATATTTAATACATATAATACAGGTAATTAGAAAAACAAAACCTGATGTTCTCGTTCGGGGGCGCTGAAATCTGAGGTAAAAAGGCAAGGCTAGTATTGCCGTGTGTTGGGTACTCGGAGATCCTTTGTCTCCAGGTGATCGCTGTAGCAATCCAAAGAAAAAAAATGTGCGCTGCTTCTATTGCATGGACACAGCAGCTCTTGTAGGAGTAGTACTTGCATGCGGAAAGTACCCAAAAGAAAGATGGTTAGCAAAAAGCACAGGCTATCTTGTAATTAAATAATAGCCAAAACAAAAGGAGGATCGAATCAGCCTACGCGTTGCCAGCGATTTGAGGTCTGTGCATTGCATGGGCAGTACTACTGTGCCAGCTCCTCCGCCGACCGCCGGTGTGTTTTTATTTTATGGCAGGTCATGTGCTGTCGCCCATCCAAGGTACGGTCCTGACCCGGATCGGTTAGCCAGGGGCGCGAGGGGTTCGGCTACCATGCTTCCCGCCGCTGCCGCTCTCCACACGCGCTCTGTCGTCTGTCATCCGTATAACCCGGTACGTCTTTCTCCTAGATAGCTTCTACGCGCGGATGCAAATCCGATCTTTGAAAAATATCACATAGAACGGCAGCGATACTTTTGCAAAATAATCAATCTGTGTAAAATGAAATAAACAGAAACTGTGACACCTGATTTGGCGTCTGTTGAAGATCCATCACAACGCGACGACACCTAGTAGGCTCTCAATGAAAGCACCAATGTTGGTGTCAAAACCGGCGGATCTCGTAGTAGGGGTCCTAAGCTAGGCGTCTTGGAGCGATGGTAACATGGACACAGGATTTTACCCAAGTTCGGGCCATCTTGATGGAGGTAAAACCCTACGTCCTGCTTTTGATTGTATTCATATGGGGTGTAGTACAGAGTACATGTATCTACCACGACATTGTAGTAATGAATATGAGATTGACTATTGACCAGCCTAGCCTCGGTTTATATATGCACCGTAGGCCTAGGGTTTAGAGGAGTCCTTGTCTTGGGCACCAAGTCTTGTGGAATCCTCCTTGTATGCGGCATGGGCTGTCCGAACCGGCCCAATAGTGGACCTGCATGGGGGTCCTCGGCCCGATCCAACTGGTCGAGAGATGACGTGGTGAGTACCCCCTAGTCCAGGACACCGCCAAGACACTAAAGGAACAAATCCTACAGTTTTCATTTGCTCCATTCCATTGAACCAAATGCATGAATAGTAGTACCAACTGAAACTTTCCAATTCCTATGTTTTCCCTTCACTTTTCCTTTCAAGCACTGGCGATTCTAGTAGGCGGGCTTGAGCAGGGAAAATCGTACACTCAAAAATTGTTTTTGTTCTACTTCTACTACTTTGGACCCAAGTCACTGCCCTACTAGCTCAACTCGTAGGCCCATCTACAAATGCACAGCTCAAACGTGCAGCAATAAATAATGATGGCATTCAAGAGAGTCCATCACGGATAGCTAAGTTGCTGGTACCTCACTCCTTGTCATATAGTAGGAGAAACTAATTATTTTTCATGTTACTACGTGTGCTCAGTGGACAATATATATAACATGTCGAGTAAAAAAGAGATGCAAGAAGTGTACAACCTCTTTGGCGAAGCCATGTCGATCTCAGTGTGATTGGGTTGGTCAGTGAGGATGCTCCGGCTGATTTGGCTGTCGGAGGAGGGGAAGAAGATCTTAGGTGTTTGGAGATGGAGCCCGGGGTACTGCTTCGCTGTGATGGAGGGTTTCGTCGTTGGAGCAGCTCCGGTGAGTTATACGACGGCCAGGCTAAAGTAGGACAAGAGAGACAACGTTAACCTGAGTGGAATTCTAATAGCATCTCCAATAGTTGACGTAAAATACATAACCACAAAGTGCTAGACGTAAAATACATCAGCCGCTCATCTATGAACTTAATTGTTGAAACTGAATTTGACTGTTGAAACTGAATTTCGCTATCGAAAAAGAATTTTACTGTTGAAGCGGAACGCACTAGTAGCAGAAAAGCAGTAGCAGCAGCTGCTGCGCCCGGAGCAGCAGCGCGTGCGAGAGCCAGGGCAGCTGGTTGTGTAGCAGCATCTCGGGTAGCAGCTGCAAGGGCTCGAGGGAGAGCAGGATCTGATGCTCATGCAGCAGTAGCGCACGCAAGAGTAGAGCAGCAGCGCAAGCAAGAGCAAGAGTAGCAGCGCAAGAAAGAGTAGCAGCGTGAGCAAGAGAAAGAGCAAGAGCAGACCAGGCAGGGGACCAAGAGCAAGAGCCGAGCAGTAGCGCGAGTGAGAGTCAAAGCAGCAGCAGCTCCTACTGATGTGGACGTCGCCGCCGAGGGAGCGACACCGTGGGGGAAGTGGCATGCGATGCCACCGTGGATGGAGCCACGCCATGTCGGCTCGGGACCGAGCGCCGGTAGAACCGTGAGATCAAATCAAGATGAAAATGCGGTGATTAGTGTAGAATTTCTTTGGTGGCACCGATAGGCCTCAGCTTCATCCGAGGAGTCGGTGATGATGCTGCTATTCCGATGGTGTAGGTGAAGACGGCGGTGTCGGAATGGAGGTGGCGCGAAAGACAAGGGAACATCGGGGCAGCTCCTTGGAGGTGGAGGACGGGGCAGCTGAACCGACAGGACGACAAGATCGACGACAGATCCTCATCCGATGCGGTCAATGAGGGACATCGAGGTGTTGCTATGGACGACGTCATCGGGGAAGAGGCTCCGGCTGGGTGGCAGATGGAGGGGCATGTGGGGCTTTGCGGGTTTTCGCGGCCTCGGTGTATGAATGAATGGGCGGATGGGAGGGGAGGGGGAACCATGGCTTAGGGACGCGCTTGTCCAAAATCTGGGGTAAGTTAAGAAGGTACCCCCCACCGATTTGAGCTAGGCGGTTCTTTTGGTTCATGGGTATCACATGCATTTCGCGTGTCAGGATTTCGCAGGAGGTGGGAATCTTCGCGCGCGTTGTAATTTTGGGATAGCAAGGCGCGGGTTGAGATGGAGGGAGTTATCGGAGCACAACGAGGCAAAGATATATCTTAAATATTTCGGGGTAACAAGGCACGGGTTGAAGAGGTGGGAGTTTCACAGCATAACAAGGCGTGGATTGGAATTTCGGAAGAACAAGCTTAACATGTACAAAAAAAAGACAATTCGCACCTAATTACTAGAGAGAGCCATGTCCCGTTTTACTATATTACTAGAAATACATTCAAATACAACAACAAAAAAATAAAAAATCGAGACAGCAAATATAACGTGTACAGTACCAAATCAATTTGCACTTCCCTCAACAATAAAAAACAATCCATGCTGTCTAGCATATGGACTAAATTTGAGTACATTTTCCCTGTTTGAATGGGATTGTATTCGGGTTAGTTGTACAACCATCTAAATTTTATCTTCACAACACATGAAATGAATATAGAAGTAGTAAGTTCCTATATAAATACGAACTACATGTACATACAATGTCAAATTCAAATATATGTATCCATTTTATGTTGAATTCAAATCATAGTACTTGTATGCTCTAGCTAGATGTTCAGAATCTAAACCATGTATGATACTACGTACAATGTGTTTAACACGCACAACACACACACACACACAGAGATAGAGAAACTCCATTTAGACTAGTAAGGTACACGTGCCTTGCAGGTATGAGATTTGGCTACCAAATCATGAATAAATACTACATTATAGCATGTAAGCTTTGAGTCATATATGCATGATGTAGATGTTCGTTTAATTCTTATAGTTCATCTCACTCAAAATCATTTAGTTTTTATAAAAAAGCTAATCTATTTTAAGATTCATGGAATTGTGTGTTGTAAAGCATAAAGTAAAAACAAATAATGGCAATTCATGTAGAAAAAAAATTGGGCAATTACGATATGGAAGATTCTAGAACAAAGGAGAAGGGCTTGTGTTTTGAGGTTTGTGCATTATGCTTAAGTTCAACCATGGAGTCTTCTAGATTGTACATGTGGAAAACCTAGTGGAATGTAGATGATATCCAACAGCCAGTAGTGCTCAGATTTGCCATCTCTACACCGTCAGATTGGCTTCATCCAACGACAATCTTTCAAAGTTAAAGTTTTTTTACTGGAAACTGTGTGGCAACAGCCCGACAGTATTTTATTAAAGCTCAACCACCAAAATACAAAGGGTTCTGGAAAGTAAACTAGGGGGGAATTACTTACCTATTTACCTATGTACATATTTACAGGTAAAGATACATAAATGCATAGAGCCAGCTAGGGCAAAGAATTAATCCAATGCAACAACAAAGGTTTTAGGCTAGACTTGAATCCGTGGGACAGCAGAGTAACATCATGGAGGAAGTTCCTCCTCCATGCTACAAATGTGGGCCTTTCATGTATGAAGATTCATCCATTCCTGAGAATCCATACATTCCATGCAGCTAGATAAACAACCTCTTTGAAGAATGGTTGTCCAAAACTCTTCCTTGCAGCAATCAAACATTTAGTGGGGGACAAACCAGCTAACCACTGAATGTGCAAGTAGTTCCAGACTCTTTTGCTGAATTGACATGTGAAGAAAAGGTGGTCTCTGTCCTCATGAGCATGAGCATAGCATAAGGGGCAAGTGTTGTCCTCCTGAGGCGATCGCTAGTGCCTCCTGACCAGCAAGTCTGTGGTGTTGAGCCTATCATTAAGCATTAACCACACAAACACCTTTATCTTCTGGTAGACCTACTTTCCCAAATCCATTTGGCTGGTGTATCAGTAGGGAGATGAGCAAGCATCACTATATGATAACTTCTAGAAGAATATTTTCCTTTGCTAGGTGTCCAAGACCAAGAATCATTGATCCTTTCATCAGCATTTAGGTCTGGGACACCAGCTTGTGTAGTGATCATCTCATCCATTGCTTCTGGTGACATGGGCAGATGGAAGAGTTTAGACATATTAGGAATGTTAATAACATCTCTTACAGATACCATATCATCAATGGCAAAAGGGAATAGCCTAGGAAACGTCTCCCTGAGGGGAACAGAAGTTCCCAAAAAGATCCAAGAATCAAACTAGAAAAGAACAGAATCCCCCATGTTTATGATGACCTTAGAGTAGAGTCTGAAAACTTCATTGATTTTGAGGATATCTCTCCACCAATAAGAACCACATAGAACTGTTCCATGAGGTACAACACCATCATAGTAGGTATTCCAAATGAGAGAGACCCAAGGGATATCAACTTTGTTATAAAACTTGGAAATATGCTTGGTAAGGAGAGCTCTGTTCTGGATGTTAAGATTTATAATCCCCATTTCACCTTTGTCTTTAGGCCTGCAAACCAGAGGCCAAGCTACAAGAGACTGCCTAGGAGTACCATAATTGCCTCTCCATAAGCACTGCCTCATAATTCTTTCAATTTGCTTTATAATACCAGCTGGCAGGCATAAACTGCAAACAAAATATATGGGCAAAGAAGGCAGAACTGATTGAAGCAATTGCAATCTAACTCCTTGGTTCAAAAGGCATGAGCTAGCAGATAACCTTCTTTCAACTCTATCAACCACTGGAAATAAATCCTGAATCCTTGGCTTAGTGGTGCCCACAGGGAGTCCATGATAAGTAAAAGGGAAAGCCCCAACTTGACAGCCAAACACAACAGCTAATCTAGCAGTTTCTGCATCTTCCACATTAATAGGCAATATACAAGATTTATGGAATTTTACTCTGAGACCTGTGGAGGCATGAAAATCTTATAGAATTTCCTCGACGGCCAGAAGTTGCGATTCCACAACAAGAACAATGAGGAGAGTGTCATCAACATATTACACTATAGGAAAATCAGAATCATGAGTTTCGATAGGCAAAGAAATCTCTCCATTCTTGAGCATATTATTTACCAAAGTTTGCAGTAGATGAGCTACAATAACAAACAAGAGGGGTGATAGAGGGTCACCCTGCCTTACTCCCCTTTTAGAAATGAATTTCTTTCCAGGCACTCCATTCAAAATGACAGAGGAAGTCCCAGAGGATAAAAGCTCTGTAATCCAACCAATCCATTTGCTATCAAAACCTTTGTGGTGCAGGAGCTTGAGAATTAGGTCGTGCTCGACAGTATCAAAAGCCTTTGCAAAATCCAACTTAAGAATCAAGATGGGCTTCTTGGATTTGTGGCACTGATGAATGTACTCCAGAGTCCAAGCAATGTAATCCTGAATAGACCTGCACTTGAGGAACCCATATTGGTTTTTATGAAGGCATTTTAAAATCACCTTTTGCAATCTATTTCCCAGAAGTTTTGTCAGAAACTTCAGACAAGTATTTGTCAAAGAAATAGGTCTGAAATCATTGGGACCCTCAGGTGAGAGCTTCTTTGGAATTAAAGTGATTAAAGACCCATTGATGCTGCTAATAGTGACCTTTCCATCATAAAAATCCTGGAATAATTGTAAAAAATCCTGCTTGATGATGTGCCAGCATCGTTTGACAAACAAGCCAGTGAAACCATCAGGGCCAGGGGCCCTATCTATGGGCAAAGACTTAAGAACCTCATTTATTTCCTCCTTAGTAAATGGAGCAGACAAGTTATCAAGACCATCCACTGTATCAATCAAGGAAGCTAGATCAAACTTCATATCAATCCCCTCAGAGACACCCATTCTATCTCAGAAAGTGCTCCACAACATGCCAGCCATTTGTTGATGATCAGAGACAACATCACCATCTTCATTATGAAGTGAAGAAATAGTGTTTCTCCTAAACATTTCAGTTTCCATTGCTTGAAAAAACTTTGAGTTTTCCTCCCCAACTTTAGTCCATCGAATGGTACATCTCTGTTTCCAATATATGAACTGCAGGTGGAGGATTTCCTTAATGTGTTGATTTACAATTTTCCTGAAATTAAATTCAGGTCTTGTTAAAGGCCTGAATTCCTCCAGATTATCAAAGAATAAGACCAACTCATTGCAAGCCTGAATGGCCCTCTTAAGCTTGGAAAGACTGGTGTACCAGTGTTTGAGAGCGTATCCGAGCCTTTTAAACTTTTCAGTCAGCCGAGCTGCAGAATTTGATTTTTTAGTTGGAGCATTCCATGACTGCCCCACACAGTCAAAGAAACCAGGCAGATCCACCAAATAATTTTCAAACCTAAAGATGTTTGACTTCGGTATAGATGTAGCAATGGAGACTACATAGGGTACATGATCCGAGGCTGTTCTTGCTAGTGGATGAACCATTGTGTTGGGATAGTCATTGATCCAAGTAGAGGAAGTGAAAAACCAATCAAGTTGCTCAAGCAATGGATTTTCTTGCATGTTAGACCAGGTGTAGGATCTTCCTTTTAAATGTAGCTCAAGAAGACTAAGGTGGCCAATTATCTCTTTGAATTGAAAAATATCATTTATATTTCCTCCAGGAAAGTTTCTGTTTTCAAGAGATCTAATGAAATTAAAGTCCCCCACAAGGAGCGAATTATCATCCATTAGAATTTCCAAATTGTAAAACCATTGAACAAAATCATCTCGAGGTTGCCCTTGACAAGGCTCATAAACATTTACCTGGGTCCATTGATTTGCATTGTGCACAGATGTGAAGGAAACTATAATTCAAAATGGTTTAATATCCACTAAAGTGCCAGTGAACACATTGGAGCACCACAACACACGGATGCCACCAGAAGCTCCAACAGAAGGTGAATAGACAAAATTGTCAAATCTTCTAGTGCAAAACTTTCTAATTGCACGCTGATAAAAAAAATCATGTTTCATTTCTTGTAAGCAAATAATAGAGCACTGACTTTCCTCAATTTTGGCTCTAGCACTTCTTTGCATGTCCTCAGATTTAAGGCCTCTCACATTCCAACGGAGCACTTTCCAACCTCTAGTTTGGTGTGAATTCATGAGGAAACAATAAAAAGGAGGTAGATATAATAGTTCACTGCATAACAGTGAAACAAAAGCCTAAAGATTAAACCATCATCCCAGGACAAAGTGCAGGTAGCAGACAAAAGAGAAACAAGGTTTAGATAACTGGCATGACAAGGGACATGCCTCCCTGTAGAACAATAAAAAGATTTAATCATCATGAGGAACTGTAGGCTTGGAGGCAGCATCTAAAGAAGCCATAAGATTCTCCACAGTCATATTATTAGAAGGGACACCAAGAGCTGCTCCAATCAACCGGGCATAGCAATTGAAGTTGGAGGAGGAACCTTCTCCTGAGTGCTTGCTTTCTCTGGTTGAGCCTGACTGCTTGGAGTGGATGCCTGACTGCTAGCTTTGAGCTTCTTGGCTCTAGGCTACCTGAGGGGCCTAGGCTTAGGATACAAGGGAGATGTGGGTTTGAAACCTTGGGATTTTGCTGCACTCCTAGTCATCCTTCTGTCAGAAAAGTCTAAAGCTGCCTGGACTACAGAAGACTTGGGCTTTCTCGCACGTGATTTTCTGGCTTGCTTGGCTGTGGCAGAAAAAGTGTAGTTCATGCTATCTGAAGCTTGAGTAGCCTGAGTAACATCTTCAGAGATAGAGGCGCTAGCATCTGTCTCTGGTACTGAACATTGGATGTTGTTGTCCTCCAGAAACAATCTCCTGGCAGTGTGCTGAGAGGACTCTGACCAGTTGGAAACTGGAAGGCAGAAAAATGTTGGTGGATCAAAAGCCACAACCCAAGATCTTTTATGCATATTAAGCATGCCAGGTGGAGGCATGGCCTTAGGGATCTGAGCAGTTAGAAAAGTAGGCATGAGAGACTCAAAACACCTTCTCCAAATAAAGTCAGCTGGTAAAGCTGGGCCCATTACAATTCTCACAAGACCGACTTGCAAAGGAGGTGCCTGAAACACAATTGGGTTATATGGAACAATTGCAAGATTGTTCTGAACTTGATCCTACTCATCAGCAGGCATGATCACCTCCTGCACATTGTGAGGTTCCTCCATAGCCATGTGCTGCTTAGGTTGGGCCAGAAACTCCTCTGCAACATGCTCATGTGGGCCACCATCCATGGGATTTTCCTAAACGAACATTGGGCCTTCAACCACAGCATTGTTAGGCCCATGTTCTAGATCAACAGGCTCAACTGGGCTAAAAGCATCCCTAGACTCATTAGAACACATAGAAGGGTTTAAAACCATAGAATTGGCTTCTTGGACCTGTAGTTGCACTTGCTGAACATCATCTAAATTGTTGTCATGTCCCTAGCCATGTAAATCTTGTGGATTAGGCTGGTGTGGTTCCTCTGGAGCAGTTGGTTGAGGAACATCATTCCATCCAAGAGCAGGATATGGTGGCAGAGCCTAGAAATTTTCAAGCGGCTGGAGCTCACCTGGCATTGGATGTGGGTTGCCACCAAAAGGCATGACATCCTCATCGGGGGGAAGTTGCTCAGCATAGTCAGCAGTCAAGATAGAAATAGATGCAGTCCAAGAAACTACTATGCCTCCAACGTTTGCAAACTGACGAACAACCACACCGCACGCGACAAGTTGATTGTCAGGGAAGGAAGCATAAACTAGAGATCGCAAAAGCCTGTCATCTAGGTGATTCCAATAATGAAACTGATCAAAAGTACCCACAACTACAGCTAAATTGACCTCATTGCGATAATCTAGTGGAACCCCAACGAACATCAACCAGCCTGTTCTATGCCCTTGCAGTGCACGGTAACCCTCACCATCATCATGCTTAATAAATCTGACAAATAACTCATTGCCATGCCGGTCTAATCCGAGCGGCCAAGGTGGATGAGCAACTAAAGTGGCACGGATAACAGGATCTTGCATCTCATAAAGACGTATTGCCTGAAACAAAGTCTGTGCAGATCGTACCGGCAGCTCGAGCTGATTGGTGATGAAGGCGTGGACCTGCTGCCGACGAACAGCAACATCTTCAGGTGGCGGTGGAGGTTCGACAATGCCAACCATGAAGGATTCATGGCACCGGGTAGGATCTTGGTCCGGCGTGTAGAACGTCCTCGGGACACGGAAAGGCCCACCGCCGACGATGTCGTGGTCCACCGGGAGGAAGCGGCGAGGATCAAGCTCATACACTGCCATGGGAGGAGGCAGCGATGAAACTAGGTGTGGTGTGCTACTCGGTGGCGATGGCGATGGTGGTTTTGGTGGGGAAGCGGAGGAAGCTTGAGGTTTTTGTGGGGATCTGTCAGATTTGCAAAGGAGGATGTTGGGTGCTCTGGTTTTGGGAACCCAGAGTTTAATATTAGGAGGAGACCGAGTGCAGTCCTTTTTAACGTGACTGGACCGGAAACATTTACGGCATCTCACCTTATTAGTGCAACCTACCAAACTATGCCCCATGCCAAGGTACTTTGAACAATCCCAAAAGCTGACAACAATTTCCTCCACAACACGATCAAGACCTTATAAGTCACGGACTAACTCAATTGGTGATTTAGGAGAAGTATCCTCCGACAGGACAGAAGGTTGAGGCAACTCAGGTGTAGCATGCAAATTAAAATCGTTTGCCTGATCAGAATCATCATTTGATAGCTCCAATGGGTTTTGGGTTGATCCCAACGGTGTGGGCTGGGAGGTCAACCCAGGCCCAACATGACTTGCATGGGAGAAAAGCAAACCAGCTGACGTACCCGATCCCGAGAACTCTGGGAGAAGATCACGGGGAGATATCGATCCAAACATGACATCCAGAGATTGCAAAACCCTCAACGGCGAGGTCGCCGAAGGGGGCACCGGCGGCGAGATTAAATCAACCCGATTGAGACCAGCACACTCCTGAGGATCAACTGAATAACCAGCATCTAAAGTAACAATATTGATTTCCTTGGCAGTCGCCGGATAACGATTACCCTTAGCATCATAATTCAAAAAGGTAGCAAAACACAGGGATTTCTTAGCAGCATGGGTAGATGAACGCAAGGTTGATTTAGCAGGTGCATGTTTCATGGCCTCAAGGCCTAGGCATGCACGACGCTTAGATGAACTAACTAGGGTCCATTCTTTTTGGCATTCAACTTGCCAAGCACGAAACTCTTTCTCCCAATCAGGGCCTCCATGTCCCCATAGATGAAAATAGCATTTGAATTGAGGGCAAACAAAAGAGCACTAATGCAAGATGGAAAACCCCACTTCTTTGCATGAAACATGAAAGGCAAAAACTTGGTCACGTAGACAAGACACCTTAAGAGAAGAACAATATCCACCAATCATAGATTCCAGTGCCAGAGCCACATTCGCCTCATCTACACGAAAGTTGTGGCGTGCAAAAGACACCACCATGATAAAGTGGCCAGATCTGTCCGAGGGGTGCACCCTTCGATGAAGGGAATGCCAGATCGCTTTTGCCATGTCAATCCCATGGGGAAAAAAATCCAAACCCAGGGAGATGGCCACGTGGATAGCCATGGAGATGACAACCAAAAGAGAGAGGTGGAGACGCCGGAGATGATGGCCGGATCCAAAAACCAAAACCCACGGAGGGAAATGGAGATTGCCGACGGTGGGTGGATCTAGGGTTTAGGTGGTGGGCGGGGGTGCATTGAGCCATCAGGGTATGAGCCATCTTCAATGTTAAAGTTATTCGCACACTATATAAAAAATATAATGTATAATATATAGGGGTATATATATAGATATGTGATGCGAAAGCCACCCATCATCTCCAATTAGAATAGTGTGTCAACGTGTAACGACCTGAGACCGACGCTCCAGATGCCTTCAATATATTTCGTGATCGTTGTGTGATTTATTTTGTTTCTTGCATTATCATGTCATCATTTGCATTGCATCGGCACTCCGTTGCCATCATTGTTTTCATAAAGCCTGCATCCGTTCATAGTTGCTGCGTCCCTCCCTTGTCTTCGTTGATCGTTCACAGACTAACCGGGTTCTTGATTCCCTCTTATTTGACCACCTTATCTCTCTGCACACCCATGGACTCTCCTTCACAACCACGCACATGTCCGAATGCTTCCCGAACCCGACCCGCTCAGTCATCACCGTTGGGTTCGAATCATCTCTGAACATCTTTAAAATATCTTTGGTTCGTTGTTGGACTCTCCTAACCTATTTAGCACTGACCGTCCGATTACGATCGGAGGGACTAAATGACCCTAAACCTAGCCAACTTTCTATAAATAGACCCCTAACCCTAAATTTTAGGAGCAATGTCTCATCCCTCCCGTCGCCGCCACCAACCAAATACCCACTCCTCTTCTACCTCGGGATCCCTCCCGATCCTACTCCACCGAACCAGTGCCTCTCCTGGTCTCCTCCTCGTTTTCCCCTCCTCTACTCATTCGTCCCCGAGCATCTCGCTCCACTAGCAGGCCAACACCTCCACCGTCATTGGCAACCGCGTCACCAGGACCCCTGCAACCTCAAGCCCTTCGCGTTGAGCAACCCTCCTGGTCGCCTCCCTCCTCCAATGCTTCGATCCAGGGCGGATCAGAACCAGTACCCGATCCCTCTTCTACCTCTCCTCAAGCTCGGTCGCCTCAACATAGTTTTCCGCTTCGTCTTCCCCTTCGCCTCACCTCTCTCTCTCTTTCTAAATCGAAGCAATAGGAGCATCGCCATGAACGCCCGTCGCCGGACGTCTCCATCGCCGATCCTCGCCAAATCCCACGTCGCCTTGAACGGAGGCCACCTCGTGCCGCCAGCTACCTCCCCATGCCAGATCCGAAGCGCCCAGTCCTCTGTCTCCATGTTGGCTCCGTCGCCTTGTCATGTTCCGGGAGCTGCTGCTGCTCCATGCATCGCCCCCGCTCGCTACCGCCTTCAGCCACCCGAGGTCCTCCTCCTCGCCACTGTTGCTCCAGCGAGCACCACTAGGTCGCGGTGCCCCTGCTATCCATCACTCCCTTCTACTCCCTCTCACATCTCTCTCTCCCTCTCTCTGAACCAGGACTTGTAGCACCCACTATGCGGCTATCTCTGCCACGTGTCGGAGCACGACTTAGAGGCATAACTGCATGGTAGGCATGTCGCAAGAGGGGTAATCTTTACACATCCCATGTACTGAATAAGAAAGGGATACAGAGTTGGCTTACAGTCGCCACTTCACACAATACATAAATATAACATTACATCATCCAGATACAATCAAGGTCCGACTACGAAACCAAATAAAGAAAGACAACCCCTAATGCAAAAGATCCCCGATCGCCCCAACTGGGCTCCACTACTGATCGTCTGGAAAAGACACAATGAACACGATCTTCATCAATCTCCCACTTGAGCTTGGTCACGTCCCCTGCACTGGTGTCATCGGCACCTGCATCTGGTTTGGAAGTAATCTGTGAGTCACGGGGACTCAGAAATCTCACACCCTCGCGATCCAGACTATTTAAGCTTATGGGTAGGAAAAGGTAGTGAGGTGGAGCTGCAGCAACCTCTAAGCATATATGGTGGCTAACATACGCAAATAAGAGCGAGAAGAGAAGCAAAGGAACAGTCGTGAACTAGAAGTGATCAAGAAGTGATCCTGAAACTACTTACGCACAAACATAACACAAGAACCGTGTTCACTTCCCGGACTCAGCCGAGAAGAGACCATCACGGCTACACGCACGATTGATGCATTTTAATTAAGTTAAGTGTCAAGTTCTCTACAACCAGACATTAACAAATTACCTGCAAGGGCACGGCTTTCAAAAGTTCAAACCCTGCAGGGGTGTCCCATCTTAGCCCATCACAAGCTCTCACGGTCAACGAAGGGTATTCCTTCTTCTAGGAAGACCCGATCAGACTCGGAATCCTGGTTACAAGACATTTCGACAATGGTAAAACAAGACCAGCAAAGCCACCCGAATGTGCCGACAAATCCCGATAGGAGATGCACATATCTCGTTCTCAGGGCACACCGGATGGGCAAGACGTCGGGTTGGCATAGACCCTGGTTGCCCACGGGGCGTCGGACATCGCCCAGTTTGGAACAACACTTAGAGAAGCACTGGCCCGGGGGGTTAAAATAAAGATGACCCTCGGGCTCCGGAAACCCAAGGGAAAAAGGCTAGGTGAGGAAAATGTAAAACCAAGGTTGGGCCTTGCTGGAGGAGTTTTATTCAAAGCAAACTATCAAGGGGTTCCCATAACACCCAAGCGCGTAAGGAACGCAAAATCAAGGAACATAACACCGGTATGACGGAAAACTAGGGCGGCAAGAGTGGAACAAAACACCAGGCATAAGGCCGAGCCTTCCACCCTTTACCAAGTATATAGATGCATTAATTAAATAAGAGATATTGTGATATCCCAACATATCCATGTTGCAACAGGGAACAAACTTAATCTTCACCTACAACTAGCAACGCTATAAGAGGGGCTGAGCAAAAGCGGTAACATAGCCAAACAACGGTTTGCTAGGAAAGGTGGGTTAGAGGCTTGACATGGCAATATGGGAGGCATGATAAAGCAAGTGGTAGGTATCGCGGCATAGCAAAAGAGCGAGCAACTAGCAAGCAAAGATAGAAGTGATGTCGAGGGTATGGTCATCTTGCCTGAGATCCTGCAAGGAAGAAGAACGAGTCCATGATGAAGACAAATGGATGTAGTCGAACGGATCCTCACAAACGCGATGTTAACGGAACTAACCCGAAGAAGTAACATCGGAAAGGTGCAAACAACATAGTAAACAACCATCACATAAACATGGCATGATGCACAACCAAGTATGATGCATGTCCGGGTTAATGAAGCATGACATGGTAAAGTGCAACAAACAACACTACAAATTAAGTGGAGATCAATATGCAATGGAGTTGCATATTGAAGAAAGCACCACATGACTTATTTAGTTCTCTCTCGTTTAGGTACTCAACAATATTAAATGTTGGTTAGTATGGCAAGAGGTGAAGCATAACAAAACGATACTATCTAAACAATTTAAATGGGGCCGGATATGACAAACAAAAAATTCGGTAAATCCCCATATGCATTTAGCAATTTAATGCAAACAACAATTTAAAACATTTTAAATGTTATTATCATGATACGGATGACATGTTCATGTTTATGCAATTTTTATGAAAATGTTGATATGAGCATGATGGAGCATTAGTCATCGTGGCGGAAACGAAAGGTGTGCCACGGCAACGTTCCGGTTCCAAAAACTCGATTGAGATGCCGGTGCAAAAGGAAAAGTGATGGGAGCGTGTCATGCAAGGATGTTGGGGTACTCCCGGATACCGGGTTCCCACATGTCGGTAACAAAGCAAAAGAGGGGCAACATGCACCGACAGTTCGGACTCGAGGCGAACAAGGGTGCATCTCATACAACATGCATTCATTCGTTCACGGGCGTCGTCTCGGGGTTATACCTTCGAAGCATGCGTTTTCAAAGCGTATCGAGTTCGTCAAGGGATGTAGTCATTCACGGGCCGTAGTTGAAGTAGTTGTTCTCGCGACGGTAGTCGAAGTAGTCGTTCTATCGCTCATCGACGATCATCGGGGCGGTAGTGGAAGTAGAGGCTCACGACGTCTTGTCGAAAATCACGGCGGCGGTAGTCGTACACATGTTGTAGTCGAACTTGATGGAACCAATGTCCTCGAGGGTAGTCGTGGTACTTTAGGTGTTCGGACTACCAGTCTGGTTTCTTGCGACGATAGTGTTACAAGGTCGTCATGTGAAATAGTAGTACTCGCGAACTTGTCAGATCCATGACGACGGTAGTGAAACTTGGCGAATCCGAGTTCTTCAGAGGTCGTCATCGAACTTGGTCAAATACACGACGTGGGTAGACATTCACTTGATGGCCTTTGGTGACGGTAGTTGTACACGGTTCAAGGTACTTGGCGTTCCTTCGCGATTCCGGAGACATGGTGGAGGTACTTGACGCATCATCGTGTAGCCATATTCGGTGTCGTCGGGGCATCGGCTGTAGTCTTGGTGCTTGGCGTTCAACAATCTGTTGACCAACAACGTGTACAGGAGACGAAGAGGTCTCTAGCGGTCTTCCGGTCAACGTGAACATGAGGCCAGATCTGGCGAAGGGAAGGGGAGGCGGCCCCGACCCGTGGACCTATCGTTTGACTGAATTCGAGTCCACGGGTACAAACTAGCAAGCTGCTGCTGTTGTTGGAGGCGAAGCAGGGGCGTGAGTCAGGCGAAGTGGAGGCAGTAGCGGCGGGGCTTGGGGCTGACGATGAGGATCCTGGCGAGGACGATGTTCTCCGGCGAGGTGGCGACAGACTTAGGGTGCAGGGGTGCCGAGATGCTGAGCTGCTGCTATTCAATGCAGAGAGAGGCAGCCAGTGGACGCGGAGGAGGCCGGGAAGACGGGGAGGTCGAGGCCAGTGGTGCTGCAGCATGGCGGCGCGATGGCCGGATGTCATGGCGGACGAAGCAGGGAGGCAGAGGAGCGGGATGGTGCTTGGCGGCGGTCGGCAGCGGCAGCGGTGGCCGGCGGACTTGGAGCTCCGGGCGAGGCGGAGAAGTGGTGGCGTGAGAGAGCCTCGCCCAAGCCCCATGCCGCACATCTGCTTCGTTCGAGCAGAGGACGACGCCTCCCTATCCGCTTCGCCTTGGCCTGCCTCCTCGTTGCGGGCCTCTACACCGGACGGCCCAAGGCCACTAGGTGAGCAGACCTAGATCCAACGCTCACTAGTCCAGCCCAGTTCCAGCAGATTTGGCCTGACTCATGTTATTTTCTCTGGATGATTTTAGCTATTTATCCAGAGAACGTCTGTTTTGCAGAAAAACCCTTGTTAATCATACATTTAATATCTCACTATCCGTGCATCATATGTAAATAATTTAAATATGAAAAATGCTTAGAATTTTATCTAGTTTCATAATATGCCACTTTCAGCTATGTTTGAAATGATTTATTTAATAAGTAAATAACTGTAGCTCCGAATTTCATAATCTTTATATGTAAATGGGGTAAAAAATGCATAGACTAACATGGTGGCATTACTTTGCATGTTTAACAACTCTATAATATGGTTTAGGGCAGAATAGTACCGAATTTCAAAATTGCATATGAGGATTTCCCGGAATTGTTGTTTGTTGTTCCGGCCTCATTTAAACTTGCCTAAATAGTTAGTTTACTTATACTTCACCTCTTGCCATGCTAACCAACATTTAATTTTGATGTGTAGCATAAACGAGAGTGAACTAAATATTTGAATGTGGTGTTTCGTCAATATGCAACTCGTTGCATATTGAGCTGAGCTTAACTTGTAGTATTGTTTGTTGCACCTTTGCCATGCCATGCCTCATTAAAATGGACACGCATCATGTTTAATTGTGCATCATGCCATGATTATGCTTGTTTGTTTACCACGTTGTTTGCTTCTTTTCGGTTGCGCTTCTCCTTGATAGTTCTAGTTACGTTGTGATTGTGAGGTCAAGGGCGCCGCGATGGGTTACCGCACTGGGTTGTCTTGCCGGTTTTTTTACCATTGTCGAAATATCTTGTGCATTGGGATTCCGAGTCTGATCGTAGGGTCCCGTGATGGAGGATTGTCTCCGCGGATCGTGAGCTTGTCACGGGCTAAGATGGGACACCCCTGCAGGGTTTATACTTTCGAGAGCCGTGCCTGCGGTTATGTGGTAGATGGGAATTTGTTAATATCCGGTTGTAGTGGACTCGAACTAAACTCAACTAAATACACCAACCGTGTGCGTAACCGTGATTGCTTCTTTTCGGGTGCGATCGAGAAGAGAACACAGTTGGGTTATGTTTGAACGTAAGTACTTCAGGATCACTTCTTGATCAATACTAGTTTGCGACCATTGCGTAGTTTCTCATCTTATTCTTGTTCTAGTAAGTTAGCCACCATACAATGCTTAGTGCTGCTGCAACCTAACCACTTATCCATTTCATACCCATTAAGCTTTGCTAGTCTTAATACCCATGGTAATGGGATTGCTGAGTCCTCGTGGCTCACAGATTACTACAACAACAGTTGCAGGTACAGGTAATGCGATAATCTGATGTGAGAGCGATGCTTGATTGCTTTTGGAGTTCTTCTTCTTCTTCTTCTTCAATCAAGGGATAGGTTCTGGATCAGGAAGCCTGGGATTAGCAGGGTGGATGTCGTTCTTCTTTTTTGTTTGATTTCACCCGTAGTCGGATCCTGCTCTTCTGTATGTTGATTGCTATGTATTGATGAATTGTTGTATTCATGTTGTAGCTTGTGGAGAGTGTAAGCCTTTACCTTGTATTCTCATCTATTAAGTACGTGGTGTGTTGTAATGATATCCACCTTGCTATGCGCTCGAAATGCGATTGTGCCCCAATCATGAATTCATCACGTGATTGGGATAGAATCGCATCTTGGGAGCTACAAGTTGGAATCAGAGCCTTACCGACCTTAGGAGCCCCACTACTAGGGAAAACATTATACACAGAATATTACTAGCAGCGCTCTTCAAAATACGATGCTACTGCTATTTAGCAGCAGCGCGTGCCAGAAAAATGCGCTGCTGAAAGAAAAATAGCAGTAGCGCGTCATCTCTAAACCGCGCTACTGCTCTAATTGCCATGACCTCGCCATCCAGCTAGTTATAGCAGTAGCGAACTCCACCGTACCGTGCTACTGCTATAGATGTTAGCAGAAGCGCACATCTATAAAACTCACTACTTCTAAGTTCAGCCCACAAGTTTAGTCCCACCTCGCTCCATGAACAGGATGTTTACCACCTTAAATATGTTACTTCTCAAACTATCACAACCACTTGGTCTTCACTGAACTCTATGTGTAGAATTTGTGGCTGCAATATGAGCCTTCTCCGGTTCCTACCAGAGAGGACTCATATTGACAATTCAGATTGTACACAAAAAGATCATTGATGGCCAACATATTTTTGCATTGATAAACAATGTATTTTTGCGTGCTTACACTTAGCAGTAGCGCTTTTAATTGTAAAGCGCTACTGCTAGTCCAACTTAGCAGTAGCGCTCATCTCCGCCCAGCGCTACTGCTATTCTCCTTAGCTGTAGCGCTTTTTCGTACCCGCCCTACTACTAACCCTACCTTATCCCCACGCCGCTGACCCTCTTTCTCACTCACTCTCCCTCTCAGTCACTCTCGCCCGCGCCGATAACCGTTGTCATTCGTCGCTGCCGTCGTCCGTCCGCCACCAAGGTACTCCCTCCTTCTGTCCCTCCTCCTCCCACCACGTCCTCTTCCATCCTCCTCCCACCGTGCCCTCCTCCCTCCGCTTGCGGCCGCCCCCTCCTCCCTCCTCCACCGGCAGCCATCCTCCCACCGCTCCTCCCTCCTCCTCCGGTCGGCCCCTCCCCCTCCTCCTCCGGCCGCCCCCTCCCCCTCCTCTCTCCTCTCTCCCTCCCTTGTCTCTGTTCTTGCAAATAGTAGGTAATTTAAATGTAGATTTTAGAATGTAGACATCATAGACTGTAGGTTTTTTAATAGAATATGTTTTTTTGACTATTTTAGGTGTTTTGAATAAAATAGAAGTAAGAAAATTTAGGGTAGAAATAGGGTAGTAGAATTTTTAGCAAGTGTTTAATAGAAATAGTTTATTTAGTAAGTGATTAATATAACTAGTTTATTTATTTTAAGTGCTTAACAGAACTAGTTTATTTAGTGAGTGCTTAATAGACCTACTTTATTTATAGTAACTGCTTAATAGAACTAGTTTATTTAGTAAGTAGTTAATAAAACTAGTTTATTTAGGACGTAGTTAATAAAACTAGTTTTTTTAGTGTTAGGATTATATATAAGATATTTTCAAATGTTTTTTTTTTCATATTTTGAACCATTCAAATGCAATGACCATCGATAAGTGGTCTATGTTTTGCCGGAGTGTTGATTAATTTCTGTTCCGGCAAATTTCAGGCGCTCGATATGTCCTTTTTTAGCAAAGGTCATGCCAAATTTTTTAAGTTTTGCCGTCGAGTTATAATCTTTGAATTTTGAACACAGGAGATGTCTGATGACGATGGGATCCCGGAGTGCGGGTACTACTACGATGACCGGGGTGTGTGTGATAGGTTTCCTCACCTGCAAAATGATAGGTTTTCACCGTGAAGCTGGAAGAGACCTTTGATGTTTGTACGGTACGCAACGACAATCATTTCATCATAATTAATATCATCACTTGTGCTTCTTTTGTTCAACGTGTAATTTATGGATTTTTTGCAATTCGATTAGTACATCCCGCGCCATGCTAGACCATATGTATTGGAGTAGCTTGGTTTTGGTTTAGATGACTTTGAGAATGTGGAGACGAGGAGGGCCCACTTAAGAACTAAACATGGTTATGAGTTTCTGGTTAAGTTCTACAATGCGGTCGATCGCTCCCATTTCGGTTGCTCTAATTGGGAAGCTCCCTGCAAGGCATATGGATTTGAGGTGGGAATGCAAACAAGATTTGATATTCGTCCCAAAGATTATGATGATGATGATAATATCGACATTTGGGTGGATGTGGATATGCCTCCAGTTTTGCCTAGATGTGAGTTTGTCAAACTAATTTGTTAAGTTCAGTAATTTATGTTGTTAATTTAGAAATATTTGGTGTTCGTCCATACTAAACTTATTTATTTATAATTTTCAGCTTATTTTTTATCTTCAAGAAATACTCGGAAGGTAGTAGACATCACATACTACAGCTATGACTCCAAGCTTAATTGTGAGCAGAAATGTTATCTTGTCTCATTCATAGAAGATGTTGAGGCCTTCAATACCAGTCACTCTATCAGCCGAAATTATACTAGATACGTGCCACTAGTCCATAAATTGCTTGATGATAACTTCATTGCCAAAAACTTGGTAAGATTTTGTTAATGATTGTAACTTCATTGCATACATTATTATTAAGTAAACTACATTGCTAACTATATATGTTACTATTTTGTTTTTGAACAGAGGCTCCCGAAGCAGGTTGTGCCTGACATGTTATTTACCGAAGGTGATATGCATATGGTTAGCTTAGGACCAACTCCTTCGGAGGCTTACCATACTGCATACTCGATTTCTTCAAATGATGGAAGGCTCAAAATCAAAGAATTGAACAAAGTGATGAATACGCACACGCAAATAATTGGAGACAAAATGAATGTGCGCAAGCCACAAGTTGGAGATAGGTTTATGTCCATTCTCCATTATGGTGAAGGACCGGTTTATCTGTTTTATGTTATTTTAGCTAGGAGAGAGGAGTAGGTCCTAAGTATTAAGAACAGTTAGTTAGTGTTGATTATATATGACTATAATGTCTTAGACTTGATGGTGATGCTGAGTAGGAGTAGTGATTATGAGTACTATGATGATGATGATGAGGAGTTGTTATTATAAGTAGTGACGAAGTTGTTATATGATGTCCCATGATGGACGAAAATGATGATTATGAGGAGTTATGTGACAATGATATATTATGGTGATAAGTTGTTAATGATATTATGATGATGATGATAAGTTATTATGTCTTTGGGTGAAAGAACCGCCGATTAGTTTCAAATGGATGGATCCAGAGTGACCATTGGTTACTTTGGATCCATGCACTTGAAACTAATCCAAGGTTCTTTCACCTAGTGATTTAATAACTCATTATGATGTAAAAACAATCTCTAAATTGCTACTGTATGAAAATTTGTATACAGGTATATGAATACGACCTAAAATTCAAAATAAATGGAATAGGGAATAATAGTAGTAGCAGTTGTTTTCGAAAGCGCTACTAGTAATTAGCAGTAGCGATTGGCTTGGAAAGCGCTACTACTAAGTAGATATAGCAGTAGCGAGTGCTAGTAGGCACTAGTGCTAAGCATTAGCTGTAGCGCCTTACCAGTAGCGCGCTTACTTGCGCTACTGATAGGCCAAAAACCAGCGCTACTGCTAGGCTTTTCCCTAGTAGTGCCCCTTAATTGATCGAACAGCTATCGTTGTTTAGTCTAGAAGCAAAAAAACTGTTTTGCGTCTTAGTTATATCGGAGAGTAGGAATTCTTTTTACTCCTTATCCCCTTCGTCGCTTTGCTCAGGACTCCTGACGTAGATTTTTGACTTCATTCTCCTCTTTTTCACTCAATTTTTTTAGGATCACGCAGGTATTGTTGGATCGTTCCGATATCATTACGATGGGAATTCTGTCTTGGTGCCTCCTGACATTTAGGGGTTGTGGCAGTGTCCCAGGGAGTGGAGCTCCAAGGTGTTTTTTTATAGTGCTTATCATTTCAGTTCGGGAATACTAGAGGTCGCCGACATAAAAAACGCTTCTACACTCTTTGTGGTGAGAGTAGTTTGACAACACCCAGTACTAGGGAGAGCGACCAGATTTATTGCCACAACTAGTATATCGGATGTTTCCGAAGGTCTGAGGTACACAATTTCCAAAGGTTTCTTGGTTATGTGTTGAAGGATGGACGTAGTTGGAGTGTAGGGCTTGTTAGTTGTGTGAGATATTTGTGCCTCCCTGTATCCCCAACACCAGATTGCATAACCAGAAAGTTTTGGGAGTTCATAGGTGGGAATTCAAGTAGTTACCTAGGTTTATCCTTCCAACAAATGCATGATGGGTTATGTATTTTTCGGCTACTTTTGCAAGCCAAATCCTTTGTTTTGTTTTGAGTTGTGGTATTCGAGTTGTTTCAAAGTCAAGTGTTGATTCCATACCTTCCATAAGTGGTGTTCTCATATTTCTATGTGGATGCTAATCCTTCTTGCTTATCGAGATTGTCATGTCAATTCTTTTCCATCTGGTTCGCTTCTCGTCAAGATGATCCTATCATTTTCCCCATTTGCAAAATCACTTCTCAGTTTTCCCAATGTTGTCCATTTCACCCGTCCCAAATTGTCTTCTTCTTTTCCCACCCACCCACCCTTTTCTTCAAGGACTCACATTTCTTAATCAAGTATCAATTTTATTCATGCGAAGACTCTTCATTCTTTTCCTTCAATGTTCTTAACCGGTGATTTCTCATGGAGATTCTCACGAGCTTCAAGTTCAACATTCATCATTCTCATTTCTCTCTCCGGTGGATTCAATGCAAGCTTTCGGCGTTGATCATATCCCTTTCCTCGTTTTAAATGTTTTTTCATGCCGGTGCACCTCTCAATCATTCACCTCTTGCTATTCATTTGTTTCCGAGTGCTGAAGATATCTCTGAAGATTCGTGTTTCCACTCTACATCAGTTTAAGCTATTTCGAGGTTGTTACCTCATTCAAGCCATTTAATTCAACCGGTGTAATCTCTCTTTAAAAATCGTTCAACGGTGTTTTCTTTTGAGTGGGCCCTAACCCACTTTTCCAGGATCTTACCCGACTCTTCTAAATTTTCTGGAGTTATTCTCAAATTCTTTTTCAAAGTTTGACGTAAGAATGAATTATCATCAGTCATATTCCTTCTCCAAGATCGATTTGAAAACATTTTCACCATTGGTTCAACATTTCTATTCTTCATTGCTCCGGAGTGTCTCACCAATTGTCATTGTGGTTCTCATCATCATTCTCAATATTTGAAGACCTACAAAGAATTTTTCCTAAATCCTGGTCCATTCTCTTGAAGATTCATGGTTCTAGCTTCATTCCATCCTCTCAAATCATTTCCAATCGGAGAATTCTTTTCATACCCATACAGGGCAATTCAGGAGTCTTTTCAGTTTGATTCTCTGGAGCCCATCATCTCAAAATTATTCATTCTCAGCTTTCAGTTCTCATTCTCCAAATCTTACCGGTGCATCGCTCAAGTATTCTCTAGTTAGCTCGTGATCTCTTCATTCTCTTGTATCTAAATTTTCCCAAGTATCTTCGTTCATTTTCTAATTCTTCCTGGTGATTCGTTCTGTTTTCTTCATTCATTTTCAATTTTTACGGTGGTTCGTTTAAGATTCCTCTTCCCTTTGTTTTCATATCAATTCATTCGTTCTTTCCATATCCTACTGGTGGTTTGTTGAAGACCTTCCCAAGTTCACGCTATATTTCTTCAATCTTTTCGAGAAGAATAAGTAGTATGCCAAATCCATTGCTTGTCATCAATTTAAGTTTATGAGGTATAAACATACAATAAATCTTATTCTTGTTTTCCTCAAGGTGATTTAATTCCTTATTCCGAAGTTTGTTCATGATATCACATTCTCGGTTCCAAGCTGTTCATCTTTCCTTTCCGGAGTTCCAAGTTTCTCATTATATCGTCATGAAGCTCCATCTAAATCATTGCAAGGCTTCTACCATAGTTCTTTTCAACTTTCCATTTGTTTGATCATTCTTTTATTATCGGAGTTCTCATGAAGGCTCAAAATGGTGGTTCGCCAAGGATTCCTTTCATTCTGCAATTGTTCATCAAGATTTCTCTTGAAGTTGGGATCCACCAAGCTATACTCTAAAATAAACATGGTGCTCAACGCAAGTTTTGTTTTGAGGAGTTCAAGCATTCTTCATCTTGCATTCTGAAGTGCCATTCTTTCTATCTTATCATTTGAGGTGGTGTTATGTCATTCTTGACAATTTTCCTTCGTGTTTCATGATTCACAAGTTATCAAGAATGAGATATTTAAACCCATCATTTCTTCATTGGAGTTATCTTGGGTTATATTTCACCTAAAGCCTTCAATTGGGAATGTTGCTATTTGTGGTGCTTATCAATGATCCAAGTTTCTCCTTCTCTTCTCGGTGAAAGAGTTTTCATCTCCGTGTTACTCTCGAGCAATCAATTGTTTTCCGTAGTGGCATGTATTCACCTCTAAGTTTTGAGTTGTTTCCATAATCCGACAACAAGCTTATTCTTACCGTTGTTGTTTTTCAAACAACTCTGTTCAATCCCTCTTGTCAGGATGCTTTTCAAATTCAAGTGAGGTAGAACATGTTGTTTTCTTCTCCGTTCTTTTGATTCCATTCTTACATTTGTTCCAGCGGCATTGTGATGTTGCTCTCTTCGACCCATCATCTCATTTTGTAAAGACCATGTTCTTTTCCTTGCTTTTCCGTTCAACAGGAGTGTTGTCTCCTCTATCCAAGTTCTTTTTATCTTATCAAGTCTTGCCTCTCTTTTCAACCGGAGTGTTGCCTAAATTCTTCCTTTCTCGTCTCATTTTAACCGGAGTGCTTTCAAAATCTATCTTGTCCCTTGAGCGCTTGGTTCTCGTTGTATTCCTGGCTCCTCTTCCTAACGTGATTTTCTCAACTTCGTTCATATCAATTGTCTTCTTTCTTTCAAGTTGTTCAATCACCAAGGTTCTTTGGTTTCACTCTTTTGTCAAGAAGCAACTTTGTTTGACCTCCTCCTTTTCCGCCTCTCTCCTGTGCCATCCTTAGATCTCGGGACGAGATCTCTTGTAAGTGGAGGAGAGTTGTAACGACCCAAGAATGATGCTCCAGATGCCTTCCATATATTTCGTGATCGCCGTGTGATTTTGTTTGTTGCATTATCATGTCATCATTTGCATTGCATCGGCACTCCATTGCCATCATTGTTTTCATAAAGCCTGCATCCGTTCATAGTTGTTGCGTCCCTCCCTTGCCTTCATTGATCGTTCCGAGACCAACCAGGTTCTCGATTCTCTCTTGTTTGACCACCTTATCTCTCTGCACAGCCATGGACTCCCCTTCGCAACCTCGCGCATGTCCAAATGCTTTCTGAACCCGACCCGCTCAGTCATCACTGTTGTGTTCGAATCATCTCTGAACATCTTCAAAATATCTTTGGTTCGTTGTTGGACTCTCCTAATCTATTTTGCTCGGACCGTCCGATTACGATCGGAGGGACCAAATGACCCTAAACCTAGCCAACTTGCTAGAGATAGACCCCTAACCCTAAATTTTAGGAGCAATGTACCATCCCTCCCGCCGCCGCCAGCCAACTACCCACTCCTCTTCCACCACGGGACCCCTCCCGATCCTTCTCCACCCAACCAGTGCCTCTCCTGGTCTCCTCCTCATTTCCCCTCCTCTGCTCGTTCATCCCCGACCATCTCGCTCTACTAGCAGGCCAACGCCTCCACCGTCTCCGACAACCACGTCACCAGGACCCCCACGGCCTCAAGCCCCTCGCGTCGAGCAACCCTCCTGGTCGCCTCCCTCCTCCCATGCTTCGATCCAGGGCGGATCAAAACCAGTGCCCGAGCCCTCCTCTACCTCTCCTCGAGCTCGATCACCTCAATGTAGTTTTCCCCTTCGTCTTCCCCTTTGCTTCATATCTCTCTCTCTTTCTAAATTGCAGCAACAGGAGCATCGCCATGAACGCCCGTCGCCAGACGTCTCTGCAGCCGTTCCTCACCAAATCCCACGCCGCCTTGAACGGAGGCCACCTCGTGCCGCCGGTCGCCTCCCCATGCTAGATCCGAAGCGCCCAATCCTCTGTCCCCATGTTGGATTTGTCGCCCTATCAAGTTCCTGGAGCTGCTGCTCCTCCCTGCATCGCCTCGCGCTCGCTGCCGCCTTCAGCCACCCAAGGTCCTCCTCCTCACCGCCGCTGCTCCGGCAAGCACCACCAGGTCACGGCGCACCTACCCTCCATCTCTCCCTTCTGCTCCCTCTCACATCTCTTTCTCTCTCTCTCTAAACCAGGACACCGCTGCCATGGCCTTAGCTCTCCACCCGCCTCCGCCCACGTCCTCGATTGGATTCACTGGCCGCAGCAAGTCCCGCAGCCGACGATATCGCCGTGTCTTCTTCCCCTATGCTGCTCGAGAGAGAGAGCCGTGCCCAAGCCCCATGCCGCACCTCTGCTTCGTTCGAGCAGAGGACGACGCCTCCCTGTCCGCTTCGCCTTGGCCTGCCTCCTTGTTGCGGGCCTCTACACCGAATGACCCAAGACTACTATGTGAGCAGACCCAGATCCAGCGCTCACTCGTCTAGCCTAGTTCCAGCAGATTCGGCCCCACTCATGTTTTTTTCCTATAGTCTGTTTCATAATATGCCACTTTCATCTATGTTTAAAATGTTTAAAATGTTGTTTGATTAAATTTTCTCTAATGCCATGCTAAAATGATTTATTTAATAACTAAATAATCGTAGCTCTAAATTAATAATCTTTATATGTAAATGGGTTAGAAAAATGCATAGATTAACATGGTGGCATTACTTTGCATGTTTAGCAACTATAAAATATGGTTTAGGGCAGAACAGTACTGAATTTGAAAATTTCGTATGAGGATTTTTCAGAATTGTTGTTTGTTGTTCCGGCCTCATTTAAACTTGCCTTAATAGTTAGTTTACTTATGCTCCACCTCTTGCCATGCTAACCAACATTTAATTTTGATGTGTAGCATAAACGAGAGTGAACTAAATATTTGAATGTGGTGTTTTGTCAATATGCAACTCGTAGTATTGTTTGTTGCACCATTACCATGCGACGCCTCATTAAAATGGACATGCATCATATTCGATTGTGCATCATGCCATGATTATGCTTGTTTGTTTACCATGTTGTTTGCTTCTTTCCGGTTGCGCTTCTCCTTGATAGTTCCAGTTATGTTGCGATTGTGAGGACCCATTTGACTACATTGGTTCGTCTACTTCATGGACTCATTCTTCTTCCTAGCAGGATGTCAGACAAGATGACCTTCACCTTGGATCTCACTACTATCTTTGCTATGCTAGTTGTCTTGATGTTATCGCTATGTCGCGCTACCTACCACTTGCTTCTCAGGCCTCCGAATATGCCATGATAAGCCCCTAACATTTTTCCACCTTCCTAGCAAACTGTTTTTTGGCTATGTAACCACTTTGCTCAGCCCCTCCTATAGCATTGCTAGTTGTAGGTGCAGTTGCAGGTTGTTCCATGTTGGGACATGGATATCATGGGATATCACAATATCTCTTATTTAATTAATGCATCTATATACTTGGTAAAAGGGTGGAAGGCTCGACCTTTTGCCTGGTGTTTTGTTCCACTCTTGCCGCCGTAGTTTCCTTCATACCGGTGTTATCTTCATTGATGCATCCCTAACATGATGAGGGTTTATGGGCCGCTCTTGAGAGTTCGCTTTGAATAAAACTCTTCCAGCAAGGCCCAACATTGGTTTTACCATTTGCCTAATAACAACTAAAACTTGCATAGGTACCGGCTAGCAACCTAGATCTATTAATCAACCCCCCGGGCCAGTGCTCCTCATGAGTGTTAGTCCACCTACCTAGCAGTCGGCGGTGCCTCCTCGGGGCAACTCGATGGTATTTTGGCTATTGCCCACTACTCATAGACGGTGTTGTCCTAAGAACAAGATACGCGTGGCTCCTATCAGGGTATTGCTGCACTGGGTGGTCTTGCTAGTTTTGTTTTACCATTGTCGAAATGTCTTGTGCACTAGGATTCCGAGTCTGATCGGAGGGTCCCGCGATGGAGGATTGTATTCGCGGGTCGTGAGCTTGTCATGGGCTAAGTTGGGACACCCCTGCAGGGTTTAAACTTGCGAGAGCCGTGCCCGCGGTTATGTGGCAGATGGGAATTTGATAATATCCGGTTGTAGTGGACTCGAACTAAACTCAATTAAAATACACCAATTGCATGCGTAACCGTGACTGTCTCTTTTCGGGTGCGTTCGAGAAGAGAACACGGTTGGCTTATGTTTGAATGTAAGTAGTTTAGGATCACTTCTTGATCATTACTAGTTTTTGGCCGTTGCATAGTTTCTCATCTTATTCTTCTACTCGTAAGTTAGCCACCATACAATGCTTAGTGCTACTACAACCTCACCACTTATCCCTTTCATACCCATTAAGCTTTGCTAGTCTTGATACCCATGGTAATGGGATTGGTGAGTCCTCATGACTCACAGATTACTACAACAACAGTTGCAGGTACAGGTAATGCGATGATCTGACGTGAGAGCGTTGCTTGATTGCTTTTGGAGTTCTTCTTCTTCTTCGATCAAAGGATAGGTTCTGTGTCGGGGAGCCTGTGATTAGCAGGGTGGATGCCGTTCTTCTTTTTTGTTTGATTTCATCCGTAGTCGGATCCTGCTCTTTTGTATGTTGATTGCTATGTAATGAACTATTGTATTCATGTTGTAGCTTGTGGCGAGTGTAAGCCTTTACCTTCTATTATCATCTATTTAGTACATGGTATGTTTTAATGATATCCACCTTGCTATGCACTCGAAATGCGATTGTGCCCCGATCATGAATTCATTACATGATTAGGATAGAATCGCATCTTGGGCACTACACCATGCATGGATGCAATGTGGCCAAATGATGTCTGCCCCCGGTATCTCAAATTCAAATCAGTCTGACCTTGTTCAATGTGTATACAATATAGCAACTGATATAGCATGCTCGTTTCCAAACCACACCACGCAAATCTCAGTTATATTCATGCATGCATGGGTTTCAAACATCATGATCTCTTATTCAAATATTTGAATTCAACTTTACATTGATTATGACCTCACCTAGTCTTTTACACCCACACAATCGTCTTCTCTTTGTAATTGTACCACTAACTTTCTCTCATGCATGCATGCACACACACTACAACTCGGCATTATCCATCGCACACATGCAATCTTTTTCTTCAGGTCGGTCTCCCATGCATGCACACACGTCCCCCTCTTCATCATATCAGGCATTCTTTATCTCTCACGTGCATGCGCAATGATCGATGTTCCTCTATGTGTGTGTATATATAGCTAGGTCTTTCCCAGTTTTCCACAGAAACCGATCGATCTATATATCTAGTGAGGTCTCACCCTATTTCCCACGTACACATCGATCAATCTATACCTCTCTATATAGGATAACATAGCTAATACAACCACATTAATTATATATCCAATGTCCACCTCTCATCTTCCATGCTTTCCGCTTCATCTCTCAGACGCGCCCACAGTGGCGAAGACAGGGGCAGCAAGGGCCCTGCCCCCCTAACATCACTAATTATTGAGGCTAATTTGAATGTGATCAGTAGATCAATTGATGGTAAAATGGTTTAAGTTGATGAATTGGCCCTCCTCGTAAAGGATTAGCAATGCTTGCCCCCTAGCTCATTTGTTTTTCATGGCTCCGCCACTGCGCGCAACAGCGCACGTTCTCGCCCCCTCTCTTTAAATACGGATCTCGCACTTGTGCACTCCTTCATAGTCTCCCTCCACTTGGCCCCTCGCACCATCTTCCAGGGCCCCACCTGATTTTGCCACATGTACAATCTAGAAGACTCCATGGTTGAACTTAAGCATAATGCACAAATCTCAAACTACAAGTGCTTATCCTTTGTTCTAGAATCTTCCGTATCATAACTGCCCAAACTTTTTTCTAGTTGAATTGCCATTATTTGTTTTTTACTTTATGATTTACAACGCACAATTCCATGAATCATAAATCGATTAACTTTTTTATAAAAACTAATTGATTTTGAATGAGATGAACTATAAGAATTAAATGAACGTCTACATCATGCATATATGACTCAAAGCTTACATGCTATAGTGTGGTATTTATTTATAATTTGGTTGCCAAATCTGATGCGTGCAATGCACGTGTACCCGACTAGTACTTCCAGTATGTGCAAAACATGTAAATTAGAATTCCAATGGCACGCTACACATTGTCTCTCTTTCAGTTCATGAAGCCACGTGGCACATGTGGAGGCGTTGTCACGACCTCCTTGTGTGGATTGATCACAGTGACGTGCTGCGGGTTCTAGAAGAATGTACTCGTCCTCTCTCATGCACGCTGGCAGTACATGCACGAAGCGAAGATGTGCACGCACGCACTCATTCCCTCGCACGGACATGCGGGTGCACGATGGGACGCATTTTTGTACGAAGATCCACCCCATGTGATAATTTGACGTGTGTAAAGTCCTTCACTCCATTGATGGTCAATTCATACAGCGCATGCAAATTGAGTGGACGCGAGGGAGGAAATAGTTGAGAAAGACATTACTACTCCACTTCGTGCATGCAAGTAGATAAATCATGGGTTGCTACTTCCATTGGTATCCTTCGTATTTTGTGCCAATTTTGACCATATTTTTATGTAACATAATATTTATGCATGTCATAAAAAGTGGCACAAAAACAAGGGGCCAATAAACCAGGACGCAGGCTGCATGATCTATTTTTGCTAGGGCTGTTGTTGGTGGCCTTTGTATTTAAATATGGATGGAGTGGAGTAGTACTATCTTTATCTTAGCCTCGTAGGGATCTCCCAGCACCCAGTCTTGCCTCCTCGCCTCACCCACTGGATCCCGCCATGGATAATCCCTTAGATCCCAGGATCCTGCAGGCTGCCCTGTCGCTGCAGCCCGCGGCAGTGCCGCCTTTGAGGGAAACCCACATGTATTTTAGAGAGGATCCATTACTCTAGAATCACAGATCGGTGGTGCCGAAGGACATGCCAAGGCTGCATTTCACGTGGTGGCAAGCAAGGGCATCGATTAGAGAGAAGTTCAAAGGAGCTGTGCCTGGCGCAGCACAAGGCGGAGGCGCAAGTCAATCTCAGGGGAGAGATGCTGAGGGATGTCAGCATCTGGCAGTGTCGCATTGATTTTGAGCTAGGGCTAATGGCAGAGATCATATTCATGGAGTCAACGCGGAGGAAAGAACGAGCATGCCTGCGGAATGGCATGAGCATCCAATGCAACTGTTCAAATGGGTGGTAGGAGAAGCCAAATCGCGGGACCAGCTATGGCGGCGCCATAGGGCCTGCATCATAGGCGAGGTGAGCTTCCCTCCTTCCCCGCCAGCGATACAATGGCCTACTCGGTTGTTGCTGCAGTGAACTTGCAGCACCATGGCAGTTCGCAATCGTGACAATCACTCCATCTATATGTATTGTATTCCTGTGAAATACTTGGCCGTTTGGAAAAAAGATGGTAATTTATTTATCACTAGTTTTTGAATGCTTTGGTCGTGAAAATCACCCAAAGCCACAACCAGAAGTCTCCATCGCGTAATACTTACGGTCGGTCGCACCAATAGACGGTCGGTCGGACCCGCAACACGCATCGGCTTGGTATGACATGTGTGAACAGTTACATCACTGACTTGTGCGACCACATTTGAGCAGTGGTACTTGAAATTCTGTTCCAGGAAACTCATCAGGAGCTGTTTCGGGCCCCGAAACCAAAACCATCAATTAATCTTTAGCTTGTTCCGATCATATTCCAAAGTGTATAGTATAATTAAGTGCAAACCTGCTCACACCTAGTACGTATCAAACATGAATGTGTTCCCACTATGTGGGTTTTAGTACTAGTGCTAGTACTAGGTTATAAAAAGGGGAACTAGTACCTAGGCAAAAGTCACAATACCTCTTCCTCCTCATATGTGTTTCTTGTCGGTCCGTCCTTGCCATGGACGGTGTGCAGAGCTCTAGGTCGAGAACTACTCGTAACCAAGGCCGCGAAAAAGGGGAGGGATCGCCGCCTGGAAGAGACCTCGAAAGATCTCTCACGGGCAGGCGAGGGCTCCTAGGAGCATCCTTGCCGCGGAGGCGAACATGCTGAGCTGGCGACGCTAGAGTCGTTATCCCTCGACGACATGCCCGATCAGCTAAATAAGAAGGAGTTCATCAATGGCTTGGTGGAGCTGCTGAAGGAGGGCCTCAATGACATGCCTGTTGAGCTCAGTGAGCTGGGGGAGTTGACCGCTGGCTGGGTGATGCTGCTGAAGAAGAGCATTGCCTCGGATAACAAGGCGACTGGCGGTATCCTGCAACTTCAGGAGGACAAGGCGAAGCTCTGGCACGAGCTCGACCTGTTGAAGCAGGAGAATGATGGCTAGAAGAAGCTGCATGAGAAGAGTAATTCGTCGATGAAGATGTTGCAGGCCCTCGTCATGGAATAGAAGGAGGAGTTGGCGAAGCTCCGCATCGAGCACACGACTGTTGTCAAGGTATGTAATGCGGCCGTGGAACAGATGATGAAGGCTCGCGTCGAGAAATCCCTCATCATGGACGGAATGAAGAAGATGGTGGAGGTTATGCACAAGGAGAAGGAGGTCATGGAGGCGATGAAGAAGCAGCTATGACTCCGTGGCCAGCAACCCTTCATGTAGTAGAGAGGAGCGCCCCAGACTTGTGTGTGCGCCTTCCTTCTTTTGGGGGGGGGTGATAATCTTCCTTCTTTTTCTCCTATGTTTCTTCTTTTGCTTCGGGTGTTTCGCCGCTCATTTTCTCTGCGAGGCATGGATAGAACAATGCTAACGATGAGCGGCACCGTGGGATCGATGACTAGGAAATTAGATCATTTTTATCGCCATATCACACTAGGCTGTCGTGTTTTGTGCTCCTCCGTCGTACTAGTACTCCAGTGGAAAACTTGAGTATACCGCATAGTTCTTTGCTCCTTCTCAAGTCATCCGCAACACTTATACGAGCAGTCAAATCACAAGGCCCCACCTTCCAACAGTAATGAGTAGTCAAATCACAAAGGCCCTCGCCTCTCATGAAACCGACCAAGCGAGACTGCCCCACCCTCTAGCCTTTTAATTGTATACTTGTGTAGAGTAGTAGTATCGATGGATTGTGCCATGGAGCCAAACTAACAAGATGAAATTAACGAAAAAAGGTGGTACATATAGAGAGCGCTCATCGCCAAAATATGCATATAGTACTATTAAAAAAACTAGTACGTGCTTAAATGGGGTGCTAAATTCTATTAAAGACATTAGCATACCTTTTTAATTCTTGGGTTTTTATTATTTATACCACCAGTTGTGTATCACTATTTAGTTTTACAATTAGAAGTTACAACCACTCAAAAATGCCATCGATCTATGAGATGCTTGCTCAAAAATGCAATTAGATATCTCAAAAATGACATCGTTCCTATCGGGGATATACCCCATGGTATGACCCGATTGGAGTTATAACCCGGCTGGGACTTTGTAAACCGGCAGGTGTTAAGTCAGATGATAACCCGGCAGGTGTTAAGTTAGATGATAACCCGGCATGTGTTAAGTCACATGATAACCCGGCAAGTGTTAAGTCAGATGATAACCCGTCATGTGTTAAGTCATAACCCGGCATACAATCATAACCCGGCAGACAATCATAAATCGGCAGGAAGTCATAACCCGGCATACAGTCATAACCCGGCAGACCTTCATAAACCGGCAGACAGTCATAACCAGGGAGACAGAGTCGCCTAGGGTTATGAAGTCTGAGACATTATGAAGCCCGAAACGTTATGAGTCCCAAGACGTTAAGAAGCCCATGAAGAGAAGTCAGGATAGTTTAAGTCTTAGTCCGAGTTGGACTCTACATGTAACCCGTCCCTTCAACTTATATAAGGAGGGGCAGGGCACCCCAAGGAGGGGGAGAAAATAAGGGATAAGATTAGAGATAACTTGGAGAGCCGGTTTACAACGACTCCCTCGTGATGATAATACGACCTAGCCACAAACAACATGTAGGGTTGTTACCAGATGATGTTTCCCGGGGCCCGAAGCTGTCTAAATCCTTGTCTTCTATTGCGTTTCTTGATTCCGCTCAACCCCTCTCAAGCTACCACATAAATGTGTTGGCCTCACGACTAAGTCCTCACACTAGGACATCTAACGTGACAATTCCACGATAGTTGGCGCCCACCATGGGGCCTGTGCATGGTGGTGTTGAGTTCTTGGAGGGACCTCTTCAGGGAATGAGAAGCTCGTGATGTGTTTGATGAACAAGAGCAGGCACAGAAAACATCATCGCTGACGAACAGTCAAAACAACATATACAAGGTTTTTGTTCAAGAGAAAAATTAAAGGTTGCATGTTCAATGTCTGCTACACACGCCATGGTAAACCGCCGAGTCCCAAGGAGGAGAGAGATCGGTTTGAGGAGTTGTTTCCTTCACGGTTCAACAACAACAATGACAAAGCATGATAAAGAAAGGAGATGTCCATGGCCCGGAGTAGGAAATAACTTTTACTCGGGAATCAACGTCGACCCGCCATCGATGGCCTTGTTGACCCACTTCGTCGGATTCTGCCACTGTATCTACGATCTGAAGCCGGATTCGAGCCCCTTCACCTCTGTTGTTCAGCTCCAAGCCGGCCCCGAGTCGGCCTTTTGCCTGTCTCTGTTGAATTGCCCTGAGAGCCAGCCATGAGTCGCCGCCGGGTCTCCATGGTGGTTGAGCCACCACCGCCGTCACCCCGCCTTGCCGACGCCCCTCTGCAATCGCACTCTACCTCGCCAGGGGCTTTCTCAGCCGCGGACATACCGGGTCGTCACGGTCTTGTTGAACCTCGATCCAACCCACTGCACCTCTACTCCGAATCGCCGGACCAGCTTCGCTTTTTGAGCCGCCAAGCTACAAGCCGCTGCACCGCCTCGTCAAGCCGGGCGCGCCTCTTCTGCGCCAAGCCACCGCCGCTGGCGTGCCAAGACGCTGTGATGCGGAGCATCCTATGGACATCACCATGTCAAGAGTTCATTCGGCAAGTGACACGTGCGACATCTACTTCACATACATAAAGGTGAATCCTCTCCTTTACACATGCTCACTTGACCCCTTCGAGGATGGTATACTACTTGACCCTCCATCATGCATGCATAGGTATTGTCGGAGCTTCAAGAATGTCGAGGAGGAGTGCAAGCGCCAAGGAACAACTACACCATCCGTAAGGGAAGCATGGAATAGAAGGAAGAAGAAGCCTGGACAAGTTTCTGGAAAGCCCGGAACTTCCGGCCGCTGCCCGGAACTTCCGGCACCTGGAACCTCTGGCCGTCCCGGAACTTCCAGCCCCGACGCATCGAAGCCGTCCGAGAGTGTGCCAACTCTCTGGATAGCCTGGACCTTCGCCGGAATCTCCGGCGCCCGGACCTTCCGGCCGTCCCCGGAACTTCTGGCCCTGCCTGCGCGCAGACACTCGGGCCGAAGCCCATGTACCCCTTCGCCCCTCACTTACCCCTTCGTGGACCTAGACTATATATACTCCTCCACCTCCTCCTTTCTAGGGTTAGCGTTGGTTTAGCTTATTTGAGAGATAGAGCTACACTCATCCATATCGGATCTACTCCACGAGAGAGACTGTGGCCTCTACGGAGAAGATCCCTTTGGATTCAAGACCTCCTTTTGAAGAACTCAAGACCTCCTCACGGAGAAGACCGGCTACCTTTGTATCGTCCCTAGTTGATTGCGTATCGTGTACCTTCCTTTGTGTTCATGGTTCTAGCGCATGTGTGATCATACTTGTTGGTTTGAGTGTTCTCTTTTGTTCCCCTCGTGATTTTCCCCTCGTTTCCCTCCTCGTGTTTTTCGCGTTCTTCGAGGAATCTGCTCCTTTCGTGAAAGATCGGCCAATAGGGTTCTACCCTACATCATCTTGGTATCTAGAGCCATGTTGATCACGATTTCGGAGCCTCCCCTCTTCGTTTTCTAGCCTATTTTTGTTGTGTTCTTCCCCAATTTTGAAAATTGCCACCAAAAATAGCCCCAATTTTTTTTGTGATTTGTTGGTTTGACGATGTTTTGTTGATTTTGATCCATGGATTCACTGTGTTATCAGTAGATCTAGCATTCCCCTTCTTTTCCCCCATTTCTATCCGCAAAAACTTCCCAATTTTGAACATGGAAATCCAGTTTTTCCGCCCCCGTTCTCAGATCCGGAATTTAGGGTTCGTCCCGGAAGAAATTCCACGACCCCCGGAACTTCCGGACTCCCCGGGAACTTTCGTCCCCCGGAACTTCCGTCCTAACCCCGGAATTTCCGGGCTAAACAGAAAGTTTACCCCAAAAATCCCCAGACTCCCCGTACTTTTTCCGCGACCCCCGGAACTTCCGGCCACCCCCCGGAACATTCGGAGCCCGGAACTTCCGGCCCTAGGCCTGGAACTTCCGGCCTAACCCGAAACATTGCACATAATTTGAGCATCAACCTTCTTCACCGTTTTCATCACAACTTTTCACTCCGAACTCCGATTTGAGTGTTCTTTGGCTCGTTTTGAAGCTATCGACGTGCCCGACGACCTCACCTTGGTTTCATCACCTTTTGACTCCATCAAAGTTTTGGAACTTTGGCATCTTTCCCTAGGGCTTCCACCACATCATCCGCTACACCACCACCGACTTCCGCAACCTAACCAATTTTCTTCCCCATCGCATATGTGGTTGCTTGAGTAGTGATTAGAGTCTCCTAATATGTTTCGGCTACTTAGGGACGGTTGCTTCCTCATCAACCACCACCACCACTTCCGCATAGGCTTACCCACCATACATTTCTGCCACCCCAACCTAACCCAATTTTGTTTGTGTTGTGAGTTGTGTCTCCTAAGGTGTTTCGGCTACTTAGGGACCGTGCTTCCAACTCCGACACCGTGTATAGTCCACCACCTTACACTCCATTTCCGCATTGCCTAAGCGCATAACCCATCATTCCACCACCGCATCCCGCTACCACCATTTTGACATTCGGCCTTTGAGATTTTGAGTTCGCGGTTTTTCCATTTCCTAAGGTGTTTCGGCTACTTAGGGACGATTCTCCATCATCTTGGTATCTCCATCAAGATCACCGCCACTCATCATCGCCAAGGATGGTAACCTCCATATCATTTTGGCATCGTGGTATTCCTCCATTGTATATTCCCTTGCCATTGCATTGATAACCCCTAGCCCATTTTGCGTCACTTGCCTATCGAGACTAGCCCTTTGAGTATTACCGACAATGTTACTTGTGCACATTAGTGATCATCGAGCTACACCTCCCATTGCATACATACCATACCATAGGTATCATCTTGTTATCATATCATCTCGTGTGCCTCAAGTTTGTTCCCGCATATACACAATAGCTATCTTGGTTTGTGCATTTCGCAAAGTGGCCATACAAAAAAGAGAATAAAGCTTTTAAGCAAAGAAAAAGAGTGAACAAAGAGCTTGTAAGCAAGTGCCATAGCATCATACCACATTGTCATATAAGATCATCTTGGATCATAACACCGGGAGCCATACATACATAGCATACTTGTGATAGAAAGTTGATACATTTTGCATCTTATAGGTTGTGCACAAGTGTCGTATCCGCCTATAGAGCAATTGTGCTAGCGTCTCTCTTGAGTTGTGCAACACGAGCGTTTTTCGTGGATTCCACATTTTGTGCTCATTCTTGGTTGCACGACCCCATTTATCTATCTGTGTGTGTGTTTGCGTGTGCCACATATTGCTATTGGTCTACTTGTTTCACTTGCGAATTTGTGAATCTCTTTCAACATTATTGACTCTTGCTAACATTTTGCACCAAAGTTTTGTGCCACTATCCTCACCGAGCTCCACCATAAGCCTTATTTGTGTAGGTGTGAGAAACTGACAAGAATTGGTACCAATTGTGCTATTTCCTTGTCCACATTGGAGTGATCATTGATCCACTTTCAACTTCGGTCAAGGTACATTTGGTATTCGTTCTTCTCTTTCTCCCACTCATATTTGCTCGAGTCTTGTCATGGATAGCCAAGGCATTTCATCTTCGATCTACAACAACAACGACGAGTTCGATGCCACGAACAACTCCACCAACGCCAAGATGCAAGCTCAAATGGAGGAGATCAAGGCCCTCATCAAGTCCTACAAGCAGTCTTCCTCATCTTCGAGAAGACGCTCAAGAGCACATGCCTCCGAGCTACCATCTCCGGCAAGATCACATCGACATCGACACCATCACCAACAAGGACGTGAAGGTCAAGAGCTCAACACCAACAACCGTTCAACGACTTCACCATCCCCCTTGGCATCTTCGCCAAGCGACTTCAAGGCATCTTCGCCTACGGACATACGGCATCTTCACCCACAAGCACCTCAAGAGAAGCTCCCCAAGCTCAAGTCCACGACTTCCATGAGCTACTATGACCTCGACATCGACCACGCGATTCCTTTCTATGGGACTCAAGAACCCGAGGAGTATCTCGAGTGGGAGCGTTTGATGGACGACTACCTCAAGCTACATCAAGTTCCTCCCGAAGATCAAGTGAAGTGCGCCATAAGGAACTTCCACGACTACGCGTCCACGTGGTGGCTTCACACACCTTCGGAGACCTACAACATGAGTTGTCCCAAGACGAAGTTTGTGCCTCCAACCTACACGGAACAACTTCAATGCCAATTGGAGAACACCGTCCAAGGATCCAAGTCCATCGACGAGTACTTCAAGGAGATGAAGATTGCCTTGCGATGAGCTGGCGTTGACGACACCATTTCGATGAGGTTCCACTTCATGATGGGACTACACAACGACATCTCCAAGAAAATCTTCCTCGAGAACTACAAGTCCCTTGATGACAACTACATTGGTGCTCTCAAGGCGGAACAAGAACTCATGAAGGCCAAGGCTTCTCGACCCCAAGCACACTTCTCGAAGACCAAGCTCCAAGAAGGCGAGCATGAGGATAGTATCACCAAGATGTCCAAGCCCGACGAGCTCCAAGACGATGCTCCCAAGTTCGACTTCACCGCCATCTATCTTTGTGGCATTGATAGTGCTGAGTCTACTTTGACTATTTTTCAAGACAGTGTGGCGATGACTACGACTATAGAGCCAATCAAGGAACATGCTTTGGAGGCGAGCGACATGGTGACGAGCAAGGATGATGTTTCCATCTTAGGAGGCGAGAGTGATGATGTGCCATCTTTGGCCTTCATCCACGGCGACGACAACGAGATGGTTGAGCATGGGATTTTCTCTTCGACCGCGGTGACATGCGATGATTTGAGTGACTTTAGCCACCATATTGAGAGTGAGAGTGACTTCACCACTAGCCCCATATGTGATGTGTTGCCACTATTCCCATGTGAGGAGAGCCACAACCCCCACCACTTGAGTCAGATGAGTGACTCCACCATACGTGAGATTGAGTGCACCTATTTTGTGGGAGTGAGTGAACCACCACATAGAGAGATTGAGATAGTTAATAGGTCATGTGAGGCCACTTTCAACACTAATGACTTGACCTCTACCTCTATTGTGTCTTCTTATTTGGTGCTAGGTACCATCTATGATGACGCGCCGACTCACGATGACTTCGTCCTCCCTTTGGACAAGACGATGGCCATGGTGGAATATGATGCACCCCCCACATGGTTCCATCAAGATGAAGATGACCACCATTTGGTCTTTCCCACCTCACCTACACCACTTGAGTGGAATGAACAAGGTAACATAGGTGAAGGTGTTTCTCTAGTCCCACTAGTGGACATTCTTGACATTGATGGCTTGCATGATGCTGATCCCCCTATTTACATGCTTCATGCTAGTAAGATTTCCGCATGCGATGATTTACCCATTTATGATGAGTTTGATGATTGTCATGTGGAGTTTATTAGTTGTGATGCCATGTTGCATAGGATATCTTGTGACAATTCTTTAGGTCACATCATTTTTGCCAATCCGCTTGACTTGTCATATGCTATGCATGAGATCAATCATATGTCATATTTGCAATCTCTTCATAGTGACTATGCATATGCTATTAAAATAAACCCAATTTGCACATATGTCATAGGTCACAAGCCTATGGTTATTGGCATTTGTTTCTCTTGTGATGATATAGACATGCTACCTTTGCATCATTTATCTCATATGCCATGCCATAATCACCTAGCTTCGGATATGCATTGTTTTGCATATTGTCCATTTTCTCCATATGATGTTTCCATTATTGATCATGAGGAGACCCCCATAGTTTCCTCATACATGTTTGGAGATTTTGATCACTCCCATCCATTGCATGATCCCAATACTTACGTGCACAATATGCTTCCCATGAATAAACATGCTATTGATGTGCCATATACTTGTATGCTCAATTTGCATCCCCATCATGTTATACACAATAACTATTCTTTCATGATGGATGACATGTTCTTATACCACGCATCAAATTTCTTTGAGCAATGCTGTAACGCCCTCGATGCGGCTATATCTCCTACGTGTCGAAGCACGACTTAGAGGCATAACCGCATTGAAAGCAATGTCGCAAGTAAGGAAATCTTCACAACATCCCATGTAATATAGATAATAAAAGGGGAAGGTACATAGTTGGCTTACACTCGCCACGTCAAACAAAGTACATAAATAGCATTACAACATTCAATCACTCATGGCCCGACTACGACGCCAAAATAAAAGATCAACCCAACATGCGACACGGTCCCAATCGCCCCAACTGGGCACCACTACTGATCATCAGGGAAAGACACATAGTAACGACGGGAAGCTTCATCGAACTCCCACTTGAGCTCAAGCGCATCATCTGGAACGGAGTCGTCTGGCCCTGCATCTGGTTTGGAAGTAATCTTTGAGCCACATGGACTCAGCAATCTCGAACCCTCGTGATCAAGACTATTTAAGCTTATAGGTAAGGCAAGGTAAAATGTGGAGCTGCAGCAAGCGACTAGCATATATGGTGGCTAACCTGTTCGCAAAAGAGGGCGAGAAGAGAAGGCAAAGCGCGAACGAATAACTAGAGAACAACCTGCGCAAGCATTACTCCAACACCGTGTTCACTTCCCGGACTCCGCCGAGAAGAGACCATCACGGTAACACACATGGTTGATTCATTTTAATTAAGTTTAGGTTCATGTTATCTACAACCGGACATTAACAAATTCCCATCTGCCCATAACCGCGGGCACGGCTTTCGAAAGTTCAAATCCCTGCAGGGGAGTCCCAACTTAGCCCATGACAAGCTCTCACGGTCAACGAAGGATATACCTTCTCCCGAGACATTCCGATCAGACTCGGTATCCCGGTTCTACAAGACACTTCGACAAGTTAAAACAAATCTAGCAACACCACCCAGATGTGCCGACAAATCCCGATAGGAGCTGCACATATCTCGTTCTCACGGCACACCGGATGAGCAAGACATCGGGTAGGCCAGCCCAGAGTTGCCCCTGGTAGCCCCGGACATCGCTCGGTAGGACCAACACTCAGAGGAGCACTGGCCCGGGGGGGGGGGTTAAAGTAAAGATGACCCTTGAGTTCGTGAAACCCAAGGGAAAAAGGCTAGGTGGCAAATGGTAAAACCAATGTTGGGCATTGCTGGAAGAGCTTTATTCAAGGCGAACTGTCAAGGGGTTCCCATTATCACCCAACCGCGTAAGGAACACAAAAATCCGGGAACATAACACCGATATGACGGAAACTAGGGCGGCACGAGTGGAACAAAACACTAGGCGAGAGGCCGAGCCTTCCACCCTTTACCAAGTATATAGATGCATTAAGATAACAAGATAATATAATGATATCCCAACAAGTAAACAATGTTCCAACAAGGCACGGTCTCCAATCTTCACCTGCAACTAGCAACGCTATAAGAGGGGCTGAGCAAAGCGGTAACATAGCCAATCAACGGTTTGCTAGGACATGGTGGGTTAGAGGTTTGACATGGCAGTTTGGGAGGCATGATAAGGAAGTGGTAGGCATCATAGCATAGGCATAGCAAAAGAGCGAGCATCTAGCAAATCAAAGATAGAAGTGATTTCGAGGGTATGATCATCTTGCCTGCAAAGTTGTCAGAGTTGACTGGATCCTTGAAAGCAAACTCAACGGGCTCCTCGTTAGCGAACTCGTCTCCCGGCTCTACCCAAACAATACAAACAAACAAACGAAACACAATCAACCACGTGCAAAGCTCAAACAACATGATGCAAACATGGTATGCTATGCGGGATGCGATATGTGATGCATATGCAAGATTTGACAAGGAATGAATGAACCTGGCCTCAACTTGGAAAACCAAGTGTGCCACTGGAAAGGTGAGGTGATTTCGGTTGAAATCTATATAAAGAACACCGGAATCGAAGACACTGTTTGGAAATGGCAAGCAATTCAAATATGGCACCGGTCTGCGATATACAGCAAGTAGCCATCTAAATGCAACAAGTTAAACATGCTACAACACTCAAACATGGCAACAAAATACATGGCAGGAATCCATTCATGATGCTTAACAAAAGATGAACACCGAGCTACGGCCAATTCATCCATTAACAGGTTCAAACAAGCATGGCAAAAGTGCAATTGATAAACAGATCTCAGACTTAGTGAAATTAACACTTGTCTAGAATTTCAGATCAGGTAGCACACTTTGGAGCAAGAAAACTAGATGCTATAGGAACTTAACGTGGCAAAGCAAGGCATGGCATGGAGCTACTCAAAGATCTTAACAAAAGTCCCTTAGTGACCTTGAACCAAAAGGGATCATAAAATACAATTGCAAGCATGTGAACATGGCAAAAACATAATCAGGTCACGGACTTAGAGAAAAACTGGAACATGCAAATCAGATATCAAGTAGGCATGTTTACGAGCTCGATGCACTCACTACAGAGCATGTCATTACAATATAAGCATACACCCATAAATAATACACATGATACAAGCTAGACATGGCAATAACAAGAACATAGCATGCACGGATCAACTACAACATCCTCGGCAAAATCGCTAACAAGTAGACAATCTGCCCAGATTCACGAAATAGCAAAAGTAGAGCTCGATTGACTCAATCTAGGGTGCTCTATAATTGCAAACAAAGACATGGATGGATAGAGCACTACAAGATTAAGAAATCATCATTACTGATCATCCTCAAAAGAGGCACGGATCACTAGGAAACAACATGAACATATGGCATATTGATATAAACAGATCAAGGACTTAGTGGAATTGCTAAGTCCCTGAAATCAGCATTAACGAATGCTCCACTTTGCAAGCTTGTGCTAGTCACCACACAAATCAAAAAAATATATGGACGGCACCTCCGGAAATATGACAAAGCATATAACAAAACATATGTAGAACTCAGGGGCATATCATGCACACATTAATCATGGCAAAAATGACAAAAAGCTATTTGGAGCAGCAGATCTGACAATTATCTCAAATAGCACTCTTACAACAGCATTTCGGGCATCAAGATGAACTCAATTGAAAATGATGCAATGAGATGAAATGATGCGCTCTCTGAGGCGAACATTTTGATGTGCTATATGCCCAAAACAGATCTACGGATGCAAAGTTACGGCATGATGAACAAGGGCATTTGAATCTGGAAATCAGGGACTTAGAAGAAAAATATACCCTCCGGATCTAGGGTTACTGTTCACCCGGATCCGGATCCAGATCGGGCGGCGCGCGGAAGCCTAGGTTGCTGGAAAACGCCGTTCAGCGGGGCGGGGACGGCGCCGGAGATGGAAGGGGCCGGCGGGCGTGGTCGCCGGAGATGGAACCGGCATGAGGAGGACGGGGCGACGGTGGTGGTCGCCGGACGCGGTGCCGGCGTGGACTGGAGGCGGCGGCCCGGTGCAGCAACCCGGGTGGCGGAGCTGGCCGGAGATGGCGGCGCGGTGGCTCCCGGTGGCCGGCCTCGGGGACGAGAGGCGGCGGGACGCGGGCGTCCGGGCGGCGGAGGAGCGGGCCGGGAGGGCCGACGATGGGCCCCGCGGGCCCTGGTGGCTGAGGCGGCGAAGCGGTCCACCGCGGGACAGGTGGCGGCGCGGTACTGGCTGGGGCGGCCGGCGGACGTGTCCGGCTGCGCGGAGAAGCTAGATCTAGGGTTTCGGGGGGAGGATAACGAGAATTTCGGAGGGGGGTTTAAATAGGCATAGGAGGAGCTAGGAGAGTCCAAATGAGGTGCGGTTTTTGGCCACACGATCGTGATCGAACGCTCTAGATGATGGAGAGGGTTTTGGTGGGTTTTGGGCCAAATTGGAAGGGTGTTGGGCTGCAACACACACGAGGCCTTTTCGGTCCCTCGGTTAACCGTTAGAGCATCAAACGAAGTCCAAATGGTACGAAACTTGACAGGCGGTCTACCGGTAGTAAACCAAGGCCGCTTGGCAAGTATCGGTCCAATCCGGAAATGTTTAACCCCCACACACGAAAGAAAGGTAGAAATGACCACCAGAGGAGAACGGAGCGCCGGAATGCAAAACGGACAACGGGGAAAATGCTCGGATGCATGAGACGAACACGTATGCAAATGCAATGCACATGATGACATGATATGAGATGCATGACAATGGCAACAACACACGGAGACAAAAACCCGAACCCGAGAAAAATAAAATGACTTATCGCCGGAACGGCAAGAGTACGATTACATATTAGGTAAATCATATCCGGGGTGTTACAAATGCTTATCTTGTGCTAACTTCCACGCGCAAATACACATCATGATGGATGATGTGTACATTTACCATGCACACAATTTATTTGGTTTGTGTCTCTTTTGTGTAAGTACCCATGAATACTTGTCAACCTCGCAATCCCATGAGTTGACAAAACGAGCTCTTGAGAGCAGTGATGACTTGGGATCACATGGATTGCCTTTTCCACCGCTCTCTTCACGCAAAGACTTCACGCATTTATTCTACATGTCCCTCACATGGTTATGGATTATTGTCCATTACATATTCTATGCCCATCTTGCCATGTTCACTTTGCATGATATGCTCATTCCCATGCCTTTGCCATGCATTTGTGACCCATGCTTTGCATTACACATGATGATTGATTCTACTACTTGTATGTGTATTTGCAAGCTTGGTGGAGATATCACTTGTTATTGCCATATTTGCTTTGTGCCCCATGCCTATGATTATACTATGATCTTGCTTTGTGTTCGTGCTTGTGATATGTCATTTGCATTCCCTATGCCTATTATTTGCTGACATGACATGATTGCCATGATTTCCTCTAGTATGTTGCATCTTCGCACTACTAGCTTGCACGATTTGATTACTATGCTTGCTTATGTTGCATCCCCAATGATTCATACTTGCTCACTTCATGCGGTTGATGACAACCATCTACATGCTTTGCACATGATTATTATTGCTTCTTGTCATATCTCTCCCTATGTTGCATCTCTCATGCTAGATGATTTGACATGTATTGAGTGCAACAATGCCCCTAATCTTGATAATGAGTTTGCCCCCATAGCATTCTCACATATATTTGGAGATTTTGACATATTTCTTGTGAACCATGCTTGTCTTACCTCTTTGCACCATATACCTAGTGCCATTAATATAGCCATTATTGCACCATATTATTCATGCACTTGTGCTTCTAATGGTTATCTGCAAGAGAAGAGAACCATCATGATGGATGATGTGTTTATCTACCATGCGCAAACGTTCTTTGTTTTGTTGTGTGCATGTGTAGGATACTTGGACCTTGTGTCAACTTCCACGTCGCGTGAGTTGACAATGCGAGCTCTTGAGAGTGAACCACCTCCTACCATGACAATTCTACATCGCACTTGCTTGTACTTCGGCGTTGTGATATCCTTCTCTTTTGAGAACCCCCAAACCATGAGACTTGGACCACTTGATTTCACACTTGTTAGAGATCTTGCTTCGACTTGTCATTTTCACCGTTCCATGCATCATGATATATATGCCTTGTGTGTTGCATCCAATTCTTGGATTACATTCTCCTATCACATGTTTGGTTGCAACAATGTCGTTTCTTCACATATGTCATGTCCCAATGATTGCTACATGCTTGCCTTGATTGCCTCACACATGATGAATACTCGCTCTTTCTATTGTGTTGAGTGCCATACTATCTTCACTACACCCTATGCACATTATGCTTGGATTGTCTTGCACTTGTCCCATGTGTTTAGACACCTTATTTTACTTGGTGCTGTGAATGATTCATATGCCTACCATAGACCTTTCATTGAGCAATTTGTGAATGCTTGCTATGAACTTGAGGTAGATGCTTCTTCTCTTGTCACACATATTTGCATAACTACCTCACGTTCACATGCTAGTCCCCATGATTTCTTTGCTTGTGCTTGATTGATATGCTTGCATGTCATGTCACAATCCTTTGTCACACCATATTCTTGCATGATGACGACACTTGTTTGGTGAATCACCTCTTGAATGCTTGGTTTTGCACTAACGCTAACCACATTTGTTTTTCCAAGTGTTTGTTGTCTTTGCTCCTTTTGAAGGAATCCCAAGTTGGTGCGACATTGGAGAGTGTCCACTTCAAGCTTCAAGATGACGAGAACTTGGTGATCGACCACTCCTACATGGCGACGCCATCTCCTCCCCATGGTGATTTGGATTTTGATCCATGGTCAGATCTTTCCCAAGGGAGGGGAGATGATGCGGAGCATCCTATGGACATCACCATGTCAAGAGTTCATTTGGTAAGTGACACGTGCGTCATCTACTTCACATACATAAAGGTGAATCCTCTCCTTTACACATGCTCACTTGACCCCTTCGAGGATGGTATACTACTTGACCCTCCATCGTGCATGCATAGGTATTGTCGGAGCATCAGGAATGTCGAGGAGGAGTGCGAGCGCCAAGGAACAACTACACCATCCGCGAGGCAAGTGTGGAAGAGAAGGAAGAAGAAGCCTGGAAAAGTTTTTGGAAAGCCCGGAACTTCCAGCCGCTGCCCGGAACTTCCGGCCCCGACGCATTGAAGCCGTCCGAGAGTGTGCCAACTCTCTGGATAGCCCGGACCTTGGCCGGACCTTCGCCCGGAACCTCCGGCACCCGGACCTTCCGGCCGTCCCTGGAACTTCTGGCCCTGCCTGCCGCAGACACTCGGGCCGAAGCCCATGTACCCTTTATCCCCTCACTTACCCCTTCGTGGACCTAGACTATATATACTCCTCCACCTCCTCCTTTCTAGGGTGAGCGTTGGTTTAGCTCATTTGAGAGATAGAGCTACGCTCTTCCATATCAGATCTACTCCACGAGAGAGACCACTGCCTCTACGGAGAAGATCCCTTTGGATTCAAGACCTCCTTTTGGAGAAGAACTCAAGACCTCCCCACGGAGAAGACCGGCTACCTATGTATCGTCCCTAGTTGATTTCGTATCGTGTACTTTCCTTTGTGTTCATGGTTCTAGCGCATGTGTGATCATACTTGTTGGTTTGAGTGTTCTCTTGTGTTCCCCTCGTGATTTTCCCCTCGTTTCCCTCCTCGTGTTCTTCGCGTTCTTCGCGGGATCCGCTCCTTTCGTGAAAGATCAACCTATAGGGTTCTACCCTACATCATGCTGTTAAGCCGCCCCGCTGCTACTCCTGACGGATACAAGGGGGCCAAAGGATCAGAGCTGCCGCTGGCCAAAAAATTCATCCAAACTGCCGTGTCTTCGACCCTCCGTTTTCACTGTGGGTTCGCGGGCACGTCAGATGCACCTTTGCCTCCACTCGGAGTCATCTCCACAACCCGTCGTTACGGACAAACATCGAGCCGCCAGAAGATCACCGGTGACCCGCCATAAACTGCCGCAGCAATTTCCGGGCCGGCCCAGCTGAGTTGCCTCTGCTCAAACCGCCATGAGCGCCCGATGAGGACATCAATACCATTGTTACACCCACAACCCCTGCTGCTATACATACTGGACCAATTACTAGAGTTTGCGCACGCCAATTGAATTATCAGGTACTTTCGTTTCTTGGTAACGATTCTAATGTTCATGAGAATATGATGCTGCCTAAAGTGGATACATTTGTTTTGCTTACAAATGAAGGGCCTAGCTTGGACAAGAAAGATGAATCTTGGAGCAAGTTCAAGCATGGAGAAGATGACATGCGCAAGCGGATGAAGAATGGAGTTACAAGTGACGATTTCAAGAATTTGAAGCCACCATAAGGAGTGCATGAAGCCTTGGACGAAATATACAAGATGCCACTTCATAAATTTCGTCCAGAGGTTATTTTAGGTGCTGCGTCACCTTATTATTGGGGTAGGCCCATGTATTTTTGAAATACTTAAGTGTAGGCTGTTTTTAGAGTCCGTATGTGTGGGGAAACAAGAGTTAGGGTTGGTTTCGATCCCCTCCTCCAAGGGCCACGAAATCCCCCCCTCTTCCTCCATATATATATACAGCCCTTAGGGCGTCATTTAGACTTTGGGTTTTGTTTAGATTAAAAGTTCGCCATAGCTGCAACTTCACGTACTTCGTTTGTGTCCAGCGACCAGACCAAGACGTCACAGAACCCCACCTGGATCAATAAAGCTTTCATCTTATATCCACAATATCCATATTGCAATCTCAGTTTCTTGCTTGTTCTTCGTTTGCTCGAAGGAAATAGGCCCTCGTGGTTAGGTTGATCATGCTCCGGTGTGGTCAATAACCCCTCGGAGTTGGTTTAGCGATTGCTAAGGCGCGGCGTCCTCGCACGTTCGTAGTCGGATCGTCAAAGTCGACTTCCTCTAAAACGATAGCCACCATCTCATCGAAAGACGAGTCACCTTTGCCCCTATCAACTGGTATCAGATTTCCAGGTTGCTCGGTGAGATTTTATAGTTTTTCGTAGTTTAGGTTGAGTCTGTTCTTCATACCTATAGTCCACGAAAAAGCCAAAAACAAATAGGGTTAGGTCATCATATCCGAACCAATCTGAGCCTTTGCATAGTCTTTTTAGAGTTTTGCTTTGTTGAATTTGCGGTTGCATCGTCATGTTGAGTTGCTGGTCTTAGCGTCTAGTCCCTTAGAGTTTCGAGTTATGTTCACAGGTTGTCACGCCGCTGCCGCACCATCGTCATCATCATTATCATATACCACCACCCCACCATATACATCGCCGCTACCATATACAACCACCAATCCGAGTCCACATATACCATCGCCATATACCACCACCAATCCGAGTCCAGATATACCATCGCCATATACAACCACCAGTCCGAGTTCCACTAGATTCATCTCCGCCACCAGTCCTAGTCCAAGTCCAGTATTTGTTGCTTTGTTTTCGAGTTCCAGATCACGCGATACTTCGAGTCGTGACCAAGTCGGACTCCCCAACTTCCGTGCTATCCGTAGCAGAAAAATAGTTCCAAACTAAAAAAAACTAAGTCTGGAAAATTTTGGCTAGGCAGTTTTTAGACCATTTGTAGACTTTTTCAAAAAAATTGTTGCGGACCAAAAAAAAGAGCAAAAAAAGTGCAAAAAATTGAAAAAATGAAAGAAAATCCAGAGAGTGCTCCTCCCTTGTTTACGTGCCGTGCCGTGATTTTGTTTGTGTTCTAGGCTCGCGTCTCTAGTATGGTCTAGCCTAGGACCATCACAGTACCGTCGTTGAGCGTTTATTCAACTTTAAATCATGCGTTTGACACCACCTGGCAATCGCTCTATCCAATCTTTGAGAGTTTTGACTACGACGGTTGCTGATCACCACCTGATGCTGGGTAAGAACTGGTAAGAATTTGAGATTTGCTTGCCGGATTTGTGATACACCACCACCACCACGACCACTTCCTAGTAGTCTATAGGATCATATTTTGTCTGTTTCTATTGCTGCTAACCATGGCAGGATCACAAGCCGATGAGACAGATTGGGAGAACATGATGAACAAAGAGCTACATGATAAATTTCAGCAAATGATGAGTGGACAGGTGCAAGATGTGCTAAACAGATTTGAAGAAGCCATGGAGAAGATAGATGGCGTGGAGAAGACGTTTGAAACAAAGCTCGATAACAAGTTTAATGAATTGCTCGCGCGTCTTCCACCACCACCACCGGCTGCACCTAACGCACCTCTACAACAACAACAACAACAATAACATCGCCTTCCAAATCAAGTGGGACGGGCACTGCGCATTCCCCTTGAGCCTGATCAAAATTCTGGTGCCGCTGTTGATGCTTCCGTAGCTCCTGCTGCTATTGCAGAGGTGGAGGACCATTACGAGGATGAGGTTGATCAAAATCAGAACTACGTGCAACCACCAGCACCACCGCCACCAGGTCGTCCTCATGCATATCATCGCAATGGTAGGGCTGCACAACCACCTCAGGTACGTGATCATGAACATCTCCCTAAACTTTGATCATTCCACCATTTGAGGGTAGATATGTTCCTGATATATATCTTACTTGGGAGTTAGAAACTGAACAACGATTTACATGTTTACAATATCCCGAGGAGAGACGTGTTCCTGCTGCTGTTTGTGCTTTCACTAGCTTTGCATGTGGTTGGTGGTTTGAACATTGTAGATTATATCCTATTCCAGCTACTTGGGCTGCTTTGAAAACTGCTATGCGTACTCATTGGGTTCCACCATATTATCAACGTGAATTACTTCAAAAATTGCAGCGTTTAAGACAAGGAAAAAATTCTGTAGAAGAATATTATCAGGAATTACAGACTGGCATGATTAGATGTGGTATTGTTGAGGAGAATGAAGCTATGCTTGCACGTTTTATGGGTGGATTAAATAGAGAGATTCAGACTATTCTAGAGTATAAGGAGTATACTAATATCACTCGTTTATTCCATCTTGCTTGTAAAGCTGAACGTGAAGTGCATGATCGACAGGCATTGGTGCGAAGTAACTTTTCTACAGGTCGATCTTCATCATGGACACCACGTGCATCCTCTATTTCCACTGCACCAGCACCTCCATCAGGTGCCACCTCTAGTCGTGATACAAGAAAGCAAGCACAACTACCACTATCTACCAAGAGCACACCTGCTGGGCCTGCACAGAGTTCTTCTTCTTCCATGGCATCAACAGGGCACACAAGTGATATTATTTGTCGTCGTTGTAAGGGAAGAGGAAATTTTGTGAGAGAATGCAAATCTCAGCGTGTGATGATTGTTACTAAGGATGGTGGGTATGAGTCCGCTAGTGACTATGATGAGGAGACTTTGGCTCTTATTACACATGAAGAGCACGGTGGAGAGGATTCTGATCATGAGACGCAATACATGGCTGCTGGAGATGCTGACATGTATGAATGTTTAGTTGCTCAACGTGTTTTGAGTGTGCAGGTTACACAAGTTGAGCAAAATCAGAGGCATAATTTGTTCCATACAAAGGGAGTTGTGAAGGAACGTTCTGTTCGCGTCATCATAGATGGAGGGAGCTGCAATAACTTGGCTAGCATGGAGATGGTGGAGAAGCTATCTCTCACCACAATACCACATCCACATCCTTACTACATCCAATGGTTCAACAACAGCGGCAAGGTTAAGGAAACATGTACTGTTCGTGTGCATTTTAATACCTCTACATATGCTGATTATGTTGATTGTGATTTGGTACCTATGCAAGCATGTTCCTTATTACTTGGTAGACCATGGCAATTTGATAAAACTTCTATACACCATGGTAGAAACAATCAGTATACTCTTTTTCATAAGGATAAAAATATTACTTTGCTCCCTATGACTCCTGATTCCATTTTGAAAGATGATATTAATAGAGATAATAAAGCAAAACAAGAGAAACATAAGAGTGAAAATCAGATTGTAGCAAAAGAATTTGAGCAACAAATGAAGCCTAATAATAAACCATCTAGTGTTGTTTCTGACATTAAATTGAAAAGTGCATGTTTACTTGCCACCAATTCTGATATTGACGCTCTAGATTTTAGCAAATCTGTTTGCTATGCTTTTGTGTGCAAAGAGGCATTATTTTCATTCGGGTACGTGCCTTCCTCTTTGCCTCCTGCTGTCACTAACATTTTGCAGGAGTTCGCTAACGTCTTTCCACAAGACGTGCCACCGGGATTACCACTTATTAGAGGGATTGAGCATCAAATTGACTTAATTCCCGGTGCATCATTACCCAACCGTGCACCTTACTGTACCAATCCAGAGGAGACGAAGGAGATTATGCGTCAAGTACAAGAACTGCTTGACAAAGGTTATATACACGAATCCCTTAGTCCTTTTGCTGTTCCTATCATTTTAGTGCCGAAAAAGGATGGTACGTCGCGTGAGTGCGTTGATTGTAGAGGCATTAATAATATTACTATTCGTTATCATCATCCTATTCCTAGGCTAGATGATATGCTTGATGAATTGAGTGGCTCTACAATATTCTCCAAAGTTTATTTGCGTAGTGGATACCATCAAATTCATATGAAATTGGGACGTGAATGGAAAACAGCATTTAAAACTAAGTTTGGATTATATGAGTGGTTAGTCATGCCTTTTGGGTTAACTAATGCACCTAGTACTTCCATGAGATTAATCAATGAAGTTTTACGTTCTTTCATTGGACGATTTGTGGTAGTTTACTTTGATGACATATTGATTTATAGCAAATCTTTGGAGGAACATTTGGAATATTTATGTGTTGTTTTTATTGCTTTACGTGATGGACGTTTGTTTGGTATCCTTGGAAAGTGCACCTTTTGCACTGACCGAGTATCTTTTCTTGGCTATGTTGTTACTCCACAAGGAATTGAAGTTCATAAAGCCAAGATTGAAGCTATTGAGAGTTCACCGCATCCCTAAACGGTCACACAAGTGAGGAGTTTCCTTGGCCTCGCTGGATTCTATAGGCGTTTTGTGAGAGATTTCAGCACCATTGCTGCACCTCTCAATGAGCTTACAAAGAAGGATGTGCCTTTTGTTTGGGGTACCGCACAGGAAGAAGCCTTCACAATATTGAAAGATAAGTTGACACATGATCCTTTACTCCAACTTCCTGATTTTAATAAGACTTTTGATCTTGAATGTGATGCTAGTGGAATTAGATTAGGAGGTGTGTTATTACAAGATGGCAAACCTGCTGCATACTTTTCTGAAAAATTGACTGGGCCTAGTCTGAACTATTCTACTTATGATAAAGAATTATATGCTCTTGTTCGGACCTTAGGAACATGGCAACATTATTTATGGCCGAAGGAATTTTTTATACATTGTGATCATGAATCTTTGAAACACATTAAAAGTCAAGCAAAACTGAACCGTAGACATGCTAAATGGGTTGAATTCATTGAGACTTTCCCTTATGTCGTTAAACACAAGAAGGGTAAAGAAAATGTTATTGCTGATGCATTGTCTCGTCATTATACTATGCTTTCACAACTTGACTTTAAAATATTTGGTTTGGAGACCATCAAAGATCAATATGTGCATGATGCTGAATTTAAAGATGTATTGCAGAATTGTAAGGAAGGGAGAACTTGGAACAAGTTCATTCTTAACGGTGGATTTGTGTTTCGTGCTAACAAGCTATGCATTCCAGCTAGCTCCATTCGTATTTTGTTGTTGCAGGAGGCGCATGAAGGAGGATTAATGGGACACTTTGGTATCAAGAATACGGAGGATATACTTTCTACACATTTCTTTTGGCCAAAGATGAGACGGGATGTTGAGCGTTTTGTTACTCGCTGCACTACATGTCAAAAAGCTAAGTCACGAGTCAATCCTCATGGTTTATATATGCCTTTGCATGTACCTAGTTTTCCTCGGGAGGATATATCTATGGACTTTGTTTTAGGTTTACCTCAAACAAAGAAGGGGAGGGATAGCATATTTGTTGTCATGGATAGGTTCTCGAAAATGGCACACTTTATACCATGTCATAAAAGCGATGATGCTGTTAATGTTGCTGATTTGTTCTTTCGTGAAATTATTCGCTTGCATGGTGTGCCAAATACTATTGTTTCAGATCGTGATACTAAATTACTTAGCCACTTTTGGAGATGTTTATGGGCTAAGTTGGGGACTAAACTGCTTTTTAGTACTACTTATCACCCCCAAACTTATGGACAAACTGAAGTAGTCAATAGAACATTGTCTACTATGCTTAGGGCTGTTTTGAAGAATAACAAGAAAATGTGGGAATAATGCTTGCCTCATATTGAATTTGCTTATAATTGTTCATTGCATTCTACTACTAAGATGTGCCCTTTTGAAATTGTGTATGGTTTCCTACCTCATGCACCTATTGATTTGTTGCCTCTTCCATCTTCGGAGAAGGTTAATTTTGATGCTAAAGAATGTGCTGAATTGATTTTAAAGATGCATGAGTTAACTAAGGAAAACATTGAGCATACGCATGCTAAATATAAACTCGCTGGAGATAAGGGTAGAAAACATGTTGTGTTTGCACCTAGAGATCTTGTTTTGTTACATTTGCGTAAGGATAGATTTCCTAATTTGCGCAAATCAAAGCTAATGCCACGTGCTGATGGTTCTTTTAAGGTGTTAGTGAAAATAAATAATAATGCATATAAACTTGAGTTGTCTGCAGATTTTGGGGTTAGTCCCACTTTAAACATTGCAGATTTGAAGCCTTATTTGGGTGAGGACGATGAACTTTCGTCGAGGACGACTTCAGTTCAAGAAGGGGATGATGATGAGGACATCAATACCATTGTTACACCCAGAACCCCTGCTGCCATACACACTGGACCAATCACTAGAGCTCGCGCAGGCCAATTGAATTATCAGGTACTTTCGTTTCTTGGTAACGATTCTAATGTTCATGAGAATATGATGCTGCCTAAATTGGATACATTTGTTTTGCTTACAAATGAAGGGCCTAGCTTGGACAAGAAAGACGAACCTTGGAGCATGTTCAAGCATGGAGAAGATGGCATGCCCAAGGGGATCAAGAACGGAGTTACAAGTGATGATTTCAGGACTTTGAAGCCACCATAAGTAGTGCATGAAGCCTTGGACGAAATATACAAGATGCCACTTCATAAATTTCGTCTAGAGACTATTTTAGGTGTTGCGTCACCTTATTACTGGGCCAGTTCCATGTATTTTCGAAATACTTAAGTATAGGCTGTTTTTGGAGTCCGTATGTGTGGGGAAACAAGAGTTAGGGTTGGTTTCGGACCCCTCCTCCAAGGGCCACGAAGTCCCCCCCCTCTTCCTCTATATATACCGCCCTTAGGGCGTCGTTTAGACTTCGGGTTTTGTTTAGATTAAAAGTTTGCCATAGCTGCAACTTCACGTACTTCGTTTTTGTCCAGCGACCAGACCAAGACGTCATAGAACCCCACCTTGATCAATAAAGCTTTCATCTTATATTCGCAATATCCAGATTGCAATCTCAGTTTCTTGCTTCGTTTGCTCACAGGAAACAGGCCCTTGTGGTCAGTTTGATCGTGCTCCGGCGTGGTCAATAACCCCTCGGAGTTGGTTTAGCGATTGCTAAGGCGCGACGGCCTCGCACGTTCGTAATTGGATCGTCAAAGTCGACTTCCTCTAAAACGATAGCCACCATCTCATCGAAAGACGGGACACCTTTGCCTACAATTTTTTTTGCTCCACATCAAATTTTTTTTGAGTTTGGAACTATTTTTCTTCTGTGGATGGCTCAAAAGTTGGGGAGTATAACTCTGTCACGACTCGGAGTATCGCGTGATCTGGAAATCGAAAACAAAGCAACAATTATAGGACTCGGACTGGTGGCGGAGATGAATCTGGTGGAATCTCGGACTGGTGGCGGCGATGAATCTGGTGGAAATCGGACTGGTGGCGAATATATGTTGCAGGTGGACACGGATTGGCGTGATGGCGGCGGATATGTGGTGGCGTATATGGACTCGGATTGGTGGTGAATATGTGGTGATGAATATGGCAGCGACAATGAAGTTGGTGTGGTGGTGGTATATGGCAGCAGCGATGATGATGATGCGGTGGTGATATATGCAGCGGCGACGTGACAATCTGTGAACAGAACTCGAAACTCTAAAGGACTAGATGCTAAGACCAGCAACTTGACACGACCATGCAATCACAAATTCAACAAAGCAAGTACAGAAAACATTATGCAAAGGCTCATATTGGTTCAGATAGGATGAACTAACCCTAATATTTTTTTGGCTTTTTCGTGGACTATAGGTACGAAGAATAGACTCGATCTAAACTACGAAAAACTGTAAAATATCACCGAGCAACCTGGAAATCTGATACCACTTGATAGAGGCGAAGGTTTCCCGATGTTTCGATGAGATGGTGGCTATCGTTTTCTGAGGGAGTCGACCTTGACGATCTGACTACAACGTGCGAGACATCGCGCCTTAGCAATCGCTAAACCAACTTCCGAGGGGTTATTGACCATGCCGGAGCACGATCAACCAGACCACGAGGGTCTGTTTCCTGCGATCAAACGAAGAACAAGCAAGAAACTGAGATTGCAATTTGGATATTGCGAATATAAGATGAAAACTTTATTGATCAAGGTGGGGTTCTGTGACGCCTTGGTCTGCTCGTTGAACACAAACGAAGTACGCAAAGTTGCAGCTATGCCAAACTTTTAATCTAAACAAAACCCAAAGTCTAAACGATGCCCTAAGGGTAGTATATATGCAGGAAGAGGGGGTAATTTCATGGCCCTTGGAGGAGGGGTCCGAAACCAACCCTAACTCCTGTTGCCCCACACATACGGACTCTAAAAACAGCCTATACTTAAGTATTTCGAAAATACATGGGCCTGGCCCAATAATAAGGTGACGCAGCACCTAAAATAGCCTCTGGACGAAGTTTATGAAGTGGCATCTTGTATATTTCGTCCAAGGCTTCATGCACTCCTTATTGTGGCTACAAAGTCCTGAAATCATCACTTGTAACTCCGTTCTTGATCCCCTTGCGCATGCCATCATCTCCATGCTTGAACTTGCTCCAAGGTTCATCTTTCTTCTCCAAGCTAGGCCCTTCATTTGTACGCAAAACAAATGTATCCAATTTAGGCAGCATCATATTCTCATGAACATTAGAATCATTAGCAAGAAACGAAAGTATCTGATAATTCAATTGGCGTGCGCGAGCTCTTGTAATTGGTCCAATATGTATAGCAGCAGGGGCTGTGGGTGTAACAATGGTATTGATGTCCTCATCACCGTGGTTCTGCAGGTCCCAGCGCGCCTACTATTGATGGATTACCCCGGGAGCTGCGGACGCCTCCGATTTATCAAGTAACCGCAGTTTTGCCTCGCCCGACTTCTGAACCATAGTACCTCGGGCTACAAGTCGCCACGTCCAAACCGGCCATCTTGAGCCGCCAGGACCTCACCGATGAGTTGCCGGCGTGCCTTGTTCAACCACCGTGAGTCGCCACGAGCTTCACACCAAGCCGCCGGCCAGCGCATTGAGCCAGCCCCGGTATGCCATCTTTGTCGCTTTGCCCGCTTCCACATCGCCGACGCCATTGCAACCCCGCTACCTCTGTGAGCCACCTGTTTTTCGCCAACTCGAATCCGCGTTTTTTCACTCTAAGCCGCCTGTTGCCGCTGCTGAGCCAACCGACCACCTCCAAGCTGTCATCCTCACCGCACCGCTCGGACTACCGACCGCCTCCGCATTGCGCCATCGCTATGAGTCGCCTCGGAGCAACCGTTGCACCTCTGCCTTGCTGAGAGCCGCCGTCACCTTTGCCGGACTCGATTGAACCGGCGCTTCGTGCCAGTCTGAGCTGCCATCGCCAGGGCTGGCCCCGCCCTCCGTTGCCGTTGCCATCGCCCCCGCGTCCGAGCCGCCAAAACCTGCCGCGAGAGGCTGCTGTACTTCAACGACGGCCGACTACCGTAGCTTTGCCTCACTGGGGGTGTCCTTGAGTTGCTCTTTCCTCGGGCTCACCCGCCTCTTGAGTCGCTAACGCCGGCTCACCCGCAGCCCCTAGCCCATCTATGCTTCTGCTGCTAAAGTCATCACCACAGTCTCAATCAGCCGAATCACGAGCGTCCCTCTGTCGCGGTTTCCACCTTTGCCGCGATCCGGCACATCGGTCTCCGCTTTTGCCTCCGCTCGGCCTCACTGAGAGCCACCGTCCATGAACCGCCACCCTCGTCAACCCGTCCGTATCATCCGTGGTAAACCGGATCATCCGCGCTCAAACCGCCGCATCCGTGCTCAAACCCAACTATTCCGCGCGTGCATTGGCTCGGCCGCCGTCTCCGCCAAGCTGTCGCTTTAAGCCGCCACTTGTGTCAGCTGTCATTGTGGCTCTGCCTCGGCCCTCTCCGCACTGAGATTTTCCTCGACAGCCGCCGCCGTCCGAGGGTCATTGCTGGCTTGTCCTTCCACTTGACCATGTTGTGTAGCCACGCCGAGCCTTGCATTCTGAGTCACCTTCGTTGGTGTGGCCTCAAGCCGCCGTTGGCCGGCCAAGTCGTCGTTCGCCTTCAATTACCTTTGGGTCGTCACGCCTCGACGGCTGAATCGGCCGTTATGCTCCGACTCACCACTGCCTTGAGAAAGTACTTCCGAAGATGCACCCGCTGGCGTTTTGCTATTACCAACCCGTGCGTTGAGCCGTTTAATTTCCACTGAGCCGCCATACTTTTGATTCATCGGCCTGGGCCCTGCCATCGCCTGCTGCACCTGTGAGCCGGGACGCCCGTGCAAGGCCGGCCTCGTCCCCACGGCCACGAGTCGCTGTCTTCAAAGCCTTCGTCTCCGACCCCGATGTTTCAATCAACCCGTCGTCACAGCAATGGGAGAGCCACCGCCCGCGTCAACCCGCCGACGACCCCTGCACTGGCTCCGTCCTGCCTCAACCGCCCTCGCGGCCCTGAGTCGCTTCCAAAGAGTGTAATGCCCTCGATGCGGCTATAGCTCCCACGTGTCGAGGCACGACTTAGAGGCATAACCGCATTGAAAGCAATGTCGCAAATTAGGCAATCTTCACAACATCCCATGTAATAAAGATAATAAAAGGGGAGATACATAGTTGGCTTACACTCGCCACGTCAATCAAAGTACATAAATAGCATTACAACATTCAAACACTCATGGCCCGACTACGGCGCCAAAATAAAAGAACAACCCAACATGCGACACGGTCCCGATCACCCCAACTGGGCACCACTACTGATCATCAGGGAAAGACACATAGTATCGGCGTGAGTCCTTGTCGAACTCCCACTTGAGCTCAAGTGTGTCATCTGGAGCGGAATCATCAGGACCTGGATCTGGTTTGGAAGTAATCTGTGAGCCACAGGGACTCAATAATCTAGCACCCTCGCGATCAAGACTATTTAAGCTTAATAGGTAAGACAAGGAAAATATGTGGAGCTGCAGCAAGCGACTAGCATATATGGTGGCTATCCTGTTCGCAAAAGAGAGCGAGAAGAGGAGGCAAAGCGCGAGCGAGTAACTAGAGGGCATCCTGCGGCAAGCATTACTCCAACACCGTGTTCACTTTCCGGACTCCGCCGAGAAGAGACCATCACGGTAACTCACACAGTTGATTCATTTTAATTAAGTTAAGATTCAAGTTATCTACAACCGGACATTAACAAATTCCCATCTGCCCATAACCGTGGGAAAGCCTTTCGAAAGTTCAAATCCCTGCAGGGGAGTCCCCACTTAGCCCATGACAAGCTCTCACGGTCAACAAAGGAATAGACCTCCTCCCGAGACGTTCCGATCAGACTCGGTATCCCGGTTCTTCAAGACACTCCGACAAGTTAAAACAAATCCAGCAACACCGCCTGAATGTGCCGACAAATCCCGATAGGAGCTACACATATCTCTTTCTCAGGGCACACTCAGATTGTCCAAGGTACGGGTAGGCCAGCCCAGAGTTGCCCCTGGTGGCCACCGGCAGCTGACAGGTGGACCAACACTCAGAGGAGCACTGGCCCGGGGGGTTGAAAATAAGATGACCCTCGGGCTCCGGAAACCCAAGGGAAAAAGAGGCTAGGTGGCAAATGGTAAAACCAAGGTTGGGCATTGCTGGAAAAGCTTTAATCAAGGCGAACTATCAAGGGGTTCCCATTATAACCCAACCGCGTAAGGAACGCAAAATCCGGGAACATAATACCGATATGACGGAAACTAGGCGAGAGGCCGATACTTCCACCCTTTACCAAGTATACAGATCCATTAAGATAACATGGCAATATAATGATATCCCCACAAGTAAATAATGTTCCAACAAGGAACGGTCTCCAATCTTCACCTGCAACTAGCAACGCTATAAGAGGGGCTGAGCAAAGCGGTAACATAGCCAATCAACGGTTTGCTAGGACATGGTGGGTTAGAGGTTTGACATGGAAAACAGGGAGGCATGATAAGCAAGTGGTAGGCATCGTAGCATAGGCATAGCAAAAGAGCGAGCATCTAGCAAAGCAAAGATAGTAGTGATTTCGAGGGTATGATCATCTTGCCTGCAAAGTTGTCAGAGTTGAATGGATCCTCGAAAGCAAACTCAACGGGCTCCTCGTTAGCGAACTCGTCTCCCGGCTCTACCCAAACAAGACAAACAAGCAACAAGGACACAATCAACCACGTGCAAAGCTCAAACAATATGATGCAAAGATGGTATGCTATGCGGGATGCAATATGTGATGCATATGCAAGATTTGACAAGGAATGAATGAACCTGGCCTCAACTTGGAAATCCAAGTGTGCCACTGGAAAGATGAGAGGAAATCACTTGAAAATGATATAAAGATCACCGGAATCGAAGTTACGGTTTGGAAATGGCAAGCAATTCAAATATGGCCACGTTCTGCGATTTACAACAAGTAGCCATCTAAATGCAACAAGATGAACATGCTACAGCACTTAAACATGGTTTCAAAATACATGGAAGGGATCCATTCATGATGCTTAACAAAATACTAGCACTGAGCTATGGCCAATTCATCTACTAACAGGTTCAAACAAGCATGACAAAAATGCATTTGGTAAACAGATTTCAGACTTAGTGAAATTAACACTTGTCTGGAATTTCAGATCAGATAGCACTCTTTGGAGCATGAAAACTATATGCTACAGGACCTGAACATGGAAAAGTAAAGCATGGCATGGAGCTACTAAGAGAGCTTAACAAAAGTCCCTTAGTGATCTTGAGCAAAAAGGGATCAGAAAATACATTTGCAAGCATGTGAACATGGCAAAAACAGAATCAGTTCTCAGACTTGGTGAAAACTGGAGCATTCTGAAACAGATATCAAGTAGGCATGTTTACGAGCTCGATGCACTCACTACCGAGCATGTCATGACAATATAAGCATACACCCATCAAGAATACACATTATACAAGCTAGACATGGCAAGAACAATAACATAGCATGCACGGATCAACTACAACATCCTCGGCAAAATCGCTAACAAGTAGACAATCTGCCCAGATTCACGAAACGGCAAAAGTAGAGCTCGATTGACTCAATCTAGGGTGCTCCATAATTGCAAAAAAAGACATGGATGGATAGAGCACTACAATATTAACAAAACATCCTTACTGATCATCCTCAAAAGAGGCACGGATCACTAGGAAACAACATGAACATATGGCTATATGAGATAAACAGCCCAAGGACTTATTGGAAATGCTATGTCCCTGAAATCAGCATTAACGAATGCTCCACTTTGCAAACTTGTGCCAGTCACCACACACATCACAAAAATACATGGGTTGCACCTCTGGATAGATGGCAAAACATATAACAAAACTCATGGCAAAAATGACAAATATCTAATTGGAGCAACAGATCTGACAATTATCTCAAATAGCATACTTCTAACAGCATTTCGGGCATCAAGATGAAATGAAATGAAAATGATGCAATGAGATGAAATGATGTGCTCTCTGAGGCGAACATTTTGATATGCTATATGCCCAAAACGGAGCTACGGATGCAAAGTTACGGCATGCCAAAGTATGCAAAAAAGTTATCAGGGATTAGGGTTAGGGTCAACCGATCCAGATCTGGAGTTCGTCTGCACGCGAACCGACGCGCTCCGGCGAGCTTGAACCGGCTCCGGCGAGCAAGAATAAAACGGCGGGGAGGCGAGGGAGAGGCGGATCCGGCCTCTCCCGACCGGATCTGGAGGCGAGCGGCGAGGGACGAGGCGGCGGTGGCCGGAGAGCAACTCCGGCGAGGCGGCGCGGTGGTGCGACGACCTCGGGGAAGCTCGCCGGTGCAGGCTCGCGGCTGCCGGGGTTGAAGCAGGCGGCGGCGCCCGGTGGAGACGAGGGCGCTGGCGGCGGAGTCGGGCGCGGGGCGCGGCCCGGCTTGCGGCGAGGAGGGCCCGGCTCGGGCCGAGCGGGCCGGCGGCGGAGACGAGAGCGGCGCGACACGTGGCGAGCCCTCAGTGGCGCGGGGTGGCGTCCGGCGCAAGAACGGACATGTCCGGCGTGCTGCGGGGAAAATGGCTAGGGTTAGGGGGAAGAGACCCGGGATTTTCGAGAGGGGATCTATATATAGGCATAGAGGGAGCTAGGAAGCTCCAAATGGAGTGTGGTTTTCGGCCACACGATCATGATCGAACGCTCTAGAGGATAGAGAGGGTTTTGGTAGGTTTTGGGCCAACTTGGAGGGGTGTTGGGCTGCAACACACACGAGGCCTTTTCGGTCCCTCGGTTAACCGTTGGAGCATCAAACGATGTCCAAATGGTATGAAACTTGACAGGCGGTCTACTGGTAGTAAAACAAGGCCGCTTGGCAAGTCTCGGTCCAATCCGGAAATGTTTAATCCCCACACACGAAAGAAAGGTAGAAATGACCACCGAAGGAGAACGAAGCGCCGGAATGCAAAATGGACAACGGGGAAAATGCTCGAATGCATGAGATGAACACGTATGCAAATGCAATGCACATGATGACATGATATGAGATGCATGACGAGGACAACAACACACAGAGACAAAAACCCGAACCCGAGAAAATAAAATAACTTAACGCAGGAAACGGCAAGAGTTGGATTACATATTGGGTAAAATCATATCCGGGGTGTTACAACACTCCACCACGATGAAAGGATCTCGTCCCGAGATCTAGGACTGAAAGAACGCCGGGTACTCAGAACGGAGGTGATCCTCGCGTTCCCAGGTAGCTTCATGGTCGGAATGGTGTGACCACTTGACTTTGAGGAATTTGATTGACTTGTTGCGAGTCTTGCGTTCAGTCTCTTCAAGAATAGCAACGGGGTGCTCACGATAAGAGAGATCTTCTTGGAGCTCAATGTCCTCGAAGTTGACGGTGCGGTCATGAGTCTTGAAGCACTTTCGGAGCTGAGAGACATGGAACATGTCATGCACATTTGCAAAGTTTGAAGGAAGCTCAAGTTGATAAGCGAGATCGCCTCTCTTGCTCACGATCTTGAAAGGTCCCACGTATCTAGGGGCAAGCTTCCCTTTGATACCGAAGCGACGAGTACCTTTCATAGGAGAGACACGGAGGTAAACATGATCTCCGATCTTGAAAGCCAAATCACGGTGCTTACTATCATAGTAGCTCTTCTGGCGGGATTGGGCTGCTTTGAGGTTATCTCGAATGACTTTGCACATTTCCTCTGCCTCTGTGATTAAGTCATTACCTAGAAGCTGACGTTCACCGGTTTCAGACCAGTTGAGAGGGGTACGGCACTTCCTGCCATATAGAATTTCAAATGGGGCCTTGCCCGAACTTGCTTGAAAACTGTTGTTGTAGGAGAATTCGGCATAAGGAAGACAATCCTCCCACTTCATGCCGAAATATATCACACAAGCTCTGAGCATATATTCGAGAATCTGGTTGACACGCTCGACTTGACCACTAGTTTGAGGATGGAAAGCTGTGCTGAAGTGGATGTTGGTGCCCATGGCCTTCTGAAAAGAATCCCAAAACTTGGAGGTAAAGATGCTGCCACGGTCTGAAGATATCACTTGTGGAATACCGTGCAGAGAGACAATTCAAGAGGTATGGAGTTCCGCCAATTGAGCTGCAGTGATTGACTCTTTGATAGGAAGAAAATGAGCCACTTTAGTGAGTTTGTCGATGACAACGAATATAGCATCATTGCCACGCTTGGACTTTGGAAACCCAGTAACGAAGTCCATCTCAATGTGGTCAAACTTCCATTCTGGAATGGCAAGAGGTTGGAGGAGACCAGCTGGCCTTTGGTGTTCTACCTTCACTCTTCTGCAGACATCACATTCATTCACGAATTGAGCAATCTCGTGCTTCATTCGAGTCCACCAACAAGCCTGTTTGAGGTCCTGATACATCTTCGTGCTCCCAGGGTGGATGGAGAGGAGAGAATTGTGAGACTCGTTCATGATCACTTTACGAAGGTCACCTTTGGGCACAACAATACGATCCTCGAAGAAGAGAGTATCCTTGTCATCAAGGCGGTAGCACTTGTACTTGGGTTGACTCTTGGCAATCCCAATCTTCACCTTTTTCACCATAGCATCAAGATGCTGGGCTTGGCGAATCTGGTCTTCCAAGGTAGGAGATACTTGAAAGTTGGCGAGGAAAACTTGAGGAACAATTTGCAGATTAAGTTTGCGGAAAGCTTCACAAAGCTCGGGTTGATAAGGCTTGAGAATCAGACTATTGCAATAAGGCTTCCTGCTCAATGCGTCAACAATCACATTGGCCTTGCCTGGAGTATACTCGATACTCGGATTATACTCTTGAATCATTTCGACCCATCGAGTCTGCCTAAGGTTGAGATTAGGCTGAGTCAAGATGTACTTGAGACTCTTGTGTTCAGTGAAAATGTCCACTTTTCTTCCCAATAACAGCTGTCTCCAAGTCAAAAGAGCATGCACAACTGCCGCCAACTCGAGTTCATGAGTGGGGTAGTTCTTCTCATTGGGCTTCAACTGGAGAGAGAGGTATAAGCCACAACTTTCTTCTCTTGCATCAATACTGCGCCAAGACCTTGGAGAGAGGCATCGCAAAAGACCTCGTACGGTTTGGATTCATCAGGCGGAGTCAGAACTGGAGCAGTGACCAATTTCTCTTTCAAAGTGTTGAAAGCAATGTCACACTCCGGAGACCAAACATACTTGACATGCTTCTGGAGAAGATTTGAGAGAGGCTTCGCGATCTTAGAAAAGTTTTCAACGAATCTTCGACAGTAGCTTGCGAGACCGAGGAGGCTACGGAGTTGCTTCACGTTCTGAGGAGGTTCCCAATTCACAATTGTAGACACCTTCTCAGGATTCACCGCAATGCCCTTGGCAGAGATGATATGCCCAAGATAAAGAACCTCATGGAGCCAAAATTCGCACTTGGGGAACTTGGCGTTGAACTGGTGTTACCTCAGTTTATCGAGTACCAGACGCAAGTGCTTGGCATGATCTTCCTTGTTCTTCGAGAAAACCAGAATGTCGTCGAGATAGACCAAAACGAAGTCATTGGTGTAGGCGTTGAGGATGAAGTTCATCATGCGAGAGAACATTGGAGGAGCGTTTACGAGGCCAAAAGACATGCCAGTGTATTCATATGAACCATACCTTGTCCTGAAAGCCGTCTTGGGAATATCTTGCTCACGGATTCGAATCTGATGATAACCCATATGGAGATCAAGCTTGGAGAATACTTGGGCACCTTTGAGTTGTTTGAACAGCTCGTTGATGTTGGGAAGTGGGTATTTGTTCTTGATGGTCTTCTTGTTCAATGGACGGTAATCAACACAGAGTCGGTCCGTTCCATCCTTCTTCTTCACAAAAAGAACACCACAACCCCACGGAGAAGAACTAGGCCGGATGAGACCCATTCTCTCTTCAATATCGAGTTGCTTCTTCAGCTCCTTCAACTCTTCAGGTCCGAGCTTGTAAGGACGCTTGCACACTGGTTCCGTGCCAGGCTCAAGATCGATGACGAATTCAACTGGCCGGTGCGGAGGCATTCCTGAAAGCTCTTCTGGAAAGACGTCTTGATATTCGCAAACGACTGGAATCTGCGAGATAGCATCCATTTCACCCTTCTCATTGAGAGAAAACAGACGGATGGTATCATCACGAGCGGCAAAGACAACTACATCCTCAGACGAATGAGTCAATTGAATCTGCCTGGCTGCACAATCAAGATGCGCCTTGTGCTTAGAAAGCCAATCCATCCCGAGAATAAGATCAATATCCGAGTCACCAAGAACCGTTGGAGAAGCCAGAAACTTGTAGTCACCCAAGGTGATAGTAACATCCGGAACGATGGAGTTAGCATGCATGCGCTTACCGGGAGAGACAACTGCTAACGGACTAGGCAAAACTTGTGAAGTCAATTCATGCCTAGATGTAAACGGTCTCGAGATGAAACAATGCGATGCACCAGTGTCAAAAAGAACTTTAGCTGGAATATCATTAACAGGAAGGTTACCCATGATGACATCTGACGAGTCCTCTGCCTGAGCTGCGTTCATCAAGTTGACCTTGGCGTGCTTGGGGTTATGCTTGACCACATCTGTACTTGCCGATCTCACAGGAGGAGGAGGAGGAAGACGCCTCTGGTTGAAGCACTTGTTGCCATAGTGACCCTTCTGTTGGCACTTGTTGCACGTGACCTCTGAAAGCGGACGGTGATACGGAGCACTCGATCTTGGAGCTTGAGACGAAGTCTTGTTCTGAAAGCCAGGGTTGGGTGGGTGGGAAGATCCACTACCACCTTTGCTCTTCTGATACGGCTGACGAAACGGAGGAGGAGGAAGCCAATACTTTTGCTGCTTGGACACTTGAGTAGAGGAAGAAGGAGTAGCATCTCTGACTCTCTTCTTGGAAGCATCACACCTCAGTTGAGGAGCCTCTTGCTTCAATGCCATGTTGTAGAACTCATCGTACCTCAAGGGCTCAAAGAGAACAAGAGCTAGCTGGATTTCTTCTCTGAGACCACCCCTGAACTGGTATATCATGCTCTTCTCATCAGGGATGTCCTGCTTAGCAAAGTGGGCGAGCTTCTGGAACAACTTGTTGTAGTCATAGACAGACAAAGAGCCTTGCTTCAGGTTGCGGAATTCCTCACGCTTGCTTTCAACCACGCTCCGAGGAATATGATGAGCTTTGAAGTCTTGACGGAATTCATCCTAGGTAATCACACGTCCTCCTCTGGAATCCTTGTACTGCTGGAACCATTCTGCGGCTTGGTCTTTGAGTTGGAAGGAAGCGAACTTGACAAAGTCCTTAGGCCTGACATTACTGCACTCGAAATGCTTGCACAGATCCACGAGCCAATCGTCAGCATCAGTTGCCTCAACACAATTGCTGAAAGTCTTTGGCCTGTTACCAAGGAACTGGTTGAGTGTAGCAAAGTGATTCTGATTGTTGCCTTGGTTTCCTTGGTTGGCTTGAGTGTGCTCTTGAAGAATTTGCATGATCAACTGTGTGTTTGCATTGGTTGCGGCCATCACAGCTTGCCATGCCTCCGGAGGAGGTGGAGATGATGGCGGATCCTGATTCTGATTCTGATTGGTGCTCTTAGCGGGAGCCATCCTGAAGAGGGTGACAACCGTTAGCACATTGATAGACGAATATTGAAGCTGAATCCAACTGAATGAAAATTGCAACATAAAGTCTTCACATCCGAACAAAATGAACGAATGCACTCCACTTTAAATGGTCACATATCCATAAATTGAGAAGCCACTTAGAATTTAGGTAGAGAAATAAATCAACAAGGTACGGATCAAGAACGAATACTCGGTAAGAAATCCCAATCTCAAACCAAATATCCGTGGAAGAAGAACTAGAGCTACAAGAATTCCCACCTATGAAACTCCCGAACCTTTCCGGTTATGCAATCAGGTGTTGGGGATACAGGGGAAGCATAATATCTCACCCAAATCTAGCAAATCCTACATCCAGGTGTATCCATCCTTCAACACATAACCAAGAAAACTTCGGAAACCATCTACCTCAACCTTCGAAAAGCATCCGTTATACAAGTTATGGCGATACTCCCGAACTCCCACCCCAGTACTGGGTGGCGTCGAGGTTATCTCACCAACGAACTGCATAAAAGAGATTTTCGATGTCGGCGTAGTAAACTCAGGTATTCCAGAATTGCAACAATAAAATTGTGACGACAACACCTCAGAGCTCAACTCCCCGGGACACTGCCACAACCCCTAAAGACAGGAGGCACCAAGAACAATGTTCTCGTCACAAAACCATCGGAACGATTCCAAGATACCCGCGTGATCCTAAATTTTTTTTAGTGAAATTTGAGAAGAGAATAGTCAAAATTCTACGTCAGGATGCCTTACCAGAGCGATGAGGAGACTGGGGAGCAAAAAGAATTCCTAAACTCTCCGATATATAATTCCTAAATGACTCAAAACATTTTTCTAGACTCAACAACGGCTGCTAAAAACGATCAAGCAATGGGGGCTCCTAAGGTCGGGGAAGGCTCTGATTACCAACTTGTAACGCCCTCGATGCGGCTATAGCTCCCACGTGTCGAGGCACGACTTAGAGGCATAACCGCATTGAAAGCAATGTCGCAAGTTAGGCAATCTTCACAACATCCCATGTAATAAAGATAATAAAAAGGGAGATACATAGTTGGCTTACACTCGCCACGTCAATAAAAGTACATAAATAGCATTACAACATTCAAACACTCATGGCCTGACTACGGCGCCAAAATAAAAGAACAACCCAACATGCGACACGGTCACGATCACCCCAAATGGGCACCACTATTGATCATCAGGGAAAGACACGTAGTATCGGCGTGAGTCCTCGTCGAACTCCCACTTGAGCTCAAGTGCGTCATCTGGAGCGGAATCATCAGGCCCTGCATCTGGTTTGGAAGTAATCTATGAGCCACAGGGACTCAGCAATCTCGCGCCCTCGCGATCAAGACTATTTAAGCTTAATAGGTAAGGCAAGGAAAATATGTGGAGCTGCAGCAAGCGACTAGCATATATGGTGGCTATCCTGTTCGCAAAAGAGAGCGAGAAGAGGAGGCAAAGCGCGAATGAGTAACTAGAGGGCATCCTGCGGCAAGCATTACTCCAACACCGTGTTCACTTCCCGGACTCCGCCGAGAAGAGACCATCATGGTAACTCACACAGTTGATTCATTTTAATTAAGTTAAGATTCAAGTTATCTACAACCGGACATTAACAAATTCCCATCTGCCCATAACCGCGGGCACGGCTTTCGAAAGTTCAAATCCTTGCAGGGGAGTTCCAACTTAGCCCATGACAAGCTCTCACGGTCAACGAAGGAATAGACCTCCTCCCGAGACGTTCCGATCAGACTCGGTATCCCGGTTCTTCAAGACACTTCGACAAGTTAAAACAAATCCAGCAACACCTCCCGAATGTGCCGACAAATCCCGATAGGAGCTGCACATATCTCTTTCTCAGGGCACACTCGGATTGTCCTAGGTACGGGTAGGCCAGCCCAGAGTTGCCCCTGGTGGCCACCGGCAGCTGACAGGTGAACCAACACTCAGAGGAGCACTGGCCCGGGGGGGGGGGTTTAAAATAAGATGACCCTCAGGCTCCGGAAACCCAAGGGAAAAAGAGGCTAGGTGGCAAATGGAAAACCAAGGTTGGGCATTGCTGGAAAAGCTTTAATCAAGGCGAACTATCAAGGGGTTCCCATTATAACCCAACCGCGTAAGGAACGCAAAATCCGGAAACATAACACCGATATGACGGAAACTAGGGCGGCAAGAGTGGAACAAAACACTAGGCGAGAGGCCGAGCCTTCCACCCTTTACCAAGTATATAGATGCATTAAGATAATGTGGCAATACAATGATATCCCAACAAGTAAACAATGTTCCAACAAGGGACGGTCTCCAATCTTCACCTGCAACTAGCAACGCTATAAGAGGGGCTGAGCAAAGCGGTAACATAGCCAATCAATGGTTTGCTAGGACATGGTGGGTTAGAGGTTTGATATGGCCAATAGGGAGACATGATAAGCAAGTGGTAGGCATCGTAGCATAGGCATAGCAAAAGAGCGAGCATCTAGCAAAGCAAAGATAGTAGTGATTTCGAGGGTATGATCATCTTTCCTGCAAAGTTGTCAGAGTTGAATGGATCCTCGAAAGCAAACTCAATGGGATCCTCATTAGCGAACTCGTCTCCCGGATCTACCCAAACAATACAAACAAACAACAAGGACAAAATAAACCACGTGCAAAGCTCAAACAATATGATGCAAAAATGGTATGCTATGCGGGATGAATTATGTGATGCATATGCAAGATTTGACAAGGAATGAATGAACCTGGCATCAACTTGGAAATCCAAGTGTGCCACTGGAAAGATGAGAGGAAATCGCTTGAAAATGATATAAAGATCACCGGAATCGGAGTTACGGTTTGGAAATGGCATGCAATTCAAATATGGCCACGTTCTGCGATTTACAGCAAGTAGCCATCTAAATGCAACAAGATGAACATGCTACAGCACTCAAACATGGTTTCAAAATATATGGAAGGGATCCATTCATGATGCTTAAAAAAATACTAGCACTGAGCTACGGCCAATTCATCCACTAACAGGTTCAAACAAGCATGACAAAAATGCATTTGGTAAACAGATTTCAGACTTAGTGAAATTAACACTTGTCTGGAATTTCAGATCAGATAGCACTCTTTGGAGCATGAAAACTATATGCTACAGGACCTGAACATGGCAAAGTAAAGCATGGCATGGAGCTACTAAAATATCTTAACAAAAGTCCCTTAGTGATCTTGAGCAAAAAGGGATCAGAAAATACATTTGCAAGCATGTGAACATGGCAAAAACACAATCAGTTCTCAGACTTGGTGAAAACTGGAGCATTCTGAAACAGATATCAAGTAGGCATGTTTACGAGACAAACAAGCAACAAGCAACAAGGACACAATCAACCACGTGCAAAGCTCAAACAATATGATGCAAAGATGGTATGCTATGCGGGATGCAATATGTGATGCATATGCAAGATTTGACAAGGAATGAATGAACCTGGCCTCAACTTGGAAATCCAAGTGTGCCACTGGAAAGATGAGAGGAAATCGCTTGAAAATGATATAAAGATCACCGGAATCGAAGTTACGGTTTGGAAATGGCAAGCAATTCAAATATGGCCACGTTCTGCGATTTACAACAAGTAGCCATCTAAATGCAACAAGATGAACATGCTACAGCACTTAAACATGGTTTCAAAATACATGGAAGGGATCCATTCATGATGCTTAACAAAATACTAGCACTGAGCTATGGCCAATTCATCTACTAACAGGTTCAAACAAGCATGACAAAAATGCATTTGGTAAACAGATTTCAGACTTAGTGAAATTAACACTTGTCTGGAATTTCTAGATCAGATAGCACTCTTTGGAGGATGAAAACAATATGCTAGAGGACCTGAACATGGAAAAGTAAAGCATGGCATGGAGCTACTCAAAGATCTTAACAAAAGTCCCTTAGTGACCTTGAGCCAAAAGGGATTAGAAAATACATTTGCAAGCATGTGAACATGGAAAAAACATAATCAGATCTCAGACTTAGTGAAAACTGGAGCATGCTGAAACAGATATCAAGTAGGCATGTTTACGAGCTCGATGCACTCACTACAGAGCAAGTCATGACAATCTAAGCATACACCCATCAAGAATACACATTATACAAGCTAGACATGGCAAGAACAATAACATAGCATGCACGGATCAACTACAACATCCTCGGCAAAATCGCTAACAAGTAGACAATCTGCCCAGATTCACGAAATAGCAAAAGTAGAGCTCGATTGACTCAAGCTAGGGTGCTCCATAATTGCAAACAAAGACATGGATGGATAGAGCACTACAAGATTAACAAAACATCCTTACTGATCATCCTCAAAAGAGGCACGGATCACTAGGAAACAACATGAACATATGGCGTATTGAGATAAACAACTCAAGGACTTAGTGGAAATGATAAGTCCCTGAAATCAGCATTAACAAATGACTCACTTTGCAAGCTTGTGCTAGTCACCAAACACATCACCAAAAATACATGGGTTGCACCTCTGGATAGATGGCAAAACATATAACAAAACTCATGGCAAAAATGACAAATATCTAATTGGAGCAGCAGATCTGACAATTATCTCAAATAGCATACTTCTAACAGCATTTCGGGCATCAAGATGAAATGAAATGAAAATGATGCAATGAGATGAAATGATGTTCTCTCTGAGACGAACATTTTGATATGCTATATGCCCAAAACGGAGCTACGGATGCAATGTTACGGCATGCCAAAGTATGCAAAAAAGTTATCAGGGATTAGGGTTAGGGTCAACCGATCCAGATCTGGAGTTCGTCTGCACGCGAACCGACGCGCTCCGGCGAGCTTGAACCGGCTCCGGCGAGCAAGAATAAAACGGCAGGGAGGCGAGGGAGAGGCGGATCCGGCCTCTCCCGACCGGATCTAGAGGCGAGCGGCGAGGAACGAGGCGGCGGTGGCCGGAGAGCAACTCCGGCGAGGCGGCGCGGTGGTGCGGCGTCCTTGGGGAAGCTCACCGGCGCTGGCTCGCAATGGCCGGGGTTGAAGCAGGCGGCGGCGCGCGGTGGAGACGAGGGCGCTGGCGGCGGAGTTGGGTGCGGGGCGCGGCCCGGCTTGCGGCGAGGAGGGCCCGGCTCAGGCCGAGCGAGCTGGCGGCGGAGACGAGAGCGGCGAGACACGTGGCGAGCCCTCAGTGGCGCGGGGTGGGGTCCGGCGCAAGAACGGACATGTCCGGCGCGCTGCGGGGAAAATGGGTAGGGTTAGGGGGGAAGAGACCCGGGATTTTCGAGAGGGGATCTATATATAGGCATAGAGGGAGCTAGGAAGCTCCAAATGGAGTGCGGTTTTCGGCCACGCAATCGTGATCGAACGCTCTAGAGGATGGAGAGGGTTTTGGTAGGTTTTGGGCCAACTTGGAGGGGTGTTGGGCTGCAAAACACATGAGGCCTTTTTGGTCCCTCGGTTAACCGTTGGAGCATCAAACGAAGTCCAAATGGTACGAAACTTGACAGACGGTCTACCGGTAGAAAATAAGGCCGCTTGGCAAGTCTCGGTCCAATCTGGAAATGTTTAATCCCCACACACGAAAGAAAGGTAGAAATGACCACTGGAGGAGAACGAAGCGCCGGAATGCAAAACGGACAACGGGGAAAATGCTCGAATGCATGAGATGAACACGTATGCAAATGCAATGCACATGATGACATGATATGAGATGCATGACGACGACAACAACACACGGAGACAAAAACCCGAGCCCGAGAAAATAAAATAACTTAACGCCGGAAATGGCAAGAGTTGGATTACATATTGGGTAAAATCATATCCGGGGTGTTAGAAAGAGTCACCTGTTCAAGCTGCCTGCTCTTGACCCATTAGAGGGAATTGCAAAAATTCGATGAAACGGTCGCGACTTAAGTAGAAGGAAATTTTCAAATGGTAGCCATGGCGTCTCATTTTGGGACAGGCAGACAGTGACGACTCTCAAACTGAGAACTGCTGTCATTGAAAGACAAGCGCGGTGATGAGATGAGAGTTGCTGCCGATCAGATGTGACAATTGTCTCTGTTGTTGAAGCGGTCAATCACAATGAGGTTGTTGGTCAAGTCAGCAAATTGTTTACAGGATTCTCTACTAATCCGACTACTGCAGAGCTGCTCATTGAGGCAAACCCGACTATTTTTACTGGTTCAGACGATATTTGGATCTTCTAATATGAGCATCGGTGTAGGGACCTGCTACATCCATCCGAGTCAGAAGAGATCAAGTACTACTGGCAGATCATCAGAGCAAAAGAAAAGGGGGAAACAGCCCACGACCAAGAAAGCGCTGCGGGCGGTTTACTACAGGAAGCTCACGCTAAAAGGAGAGGAGGGTTAAACCAGATATATGTTTGACTTCCATACATATGCATGAAATTAACATCAATTAATATTGCACGGTACTACTACAGGAACAGAGCAATGAATCATCCGAGCAATGAGTCATTATCTGCTGGTCTGCTCGAATTACATCCAAAAAACTTCTAGCGCCAGCGTTTGCATTCATCCGACAAATATATCAGGTGACATCCGTTTGATCTATTTTTATGATGCATTTTTCGTTAAAAGAACAATTACTCCGGCTCGTGATATGGTTTATGTAGGACAATTATTCACTGCAAGAGCGGTAGCGGTTCACCCGTGTCCATACTGCACCTAATGCTGCGGTTGTTTTTACCGTCCGCATCCGCTGTTCAGTGTATATCAACACGCTGGAGGAGTATCCCGTCTGTATAAGCTATTTGTGGAGTGCAAGCAAATCACTCCTCGGGTAGCCCGATTTTTTCTTCTGACAAATTGAAGGCCAATTATCATATATTATCAGCCACCGTCTGCACTGGATGGCTCAAGGTGCAGGTGCACAAGTCGCCGCCATTACAGTTTGGTTAACTTGAAACAACTAGTTGGGAGGAACCATTGGCCGAGTTGCTGACATGACTCATACGGGATCATTTATAACCCGCCGCAATCACCTCAACCTTCTGTGGATTCACATCGCGCTATCAACGCCAATGATATATACCTTCTGCTATAATTAAGCATGGAGAAGCTCAAGCCAACTTCTCGAGTTGCCTTAAGACTCGGGGGCTACAATGACATGACTCGGCAGAATTGGCCGGTTTCAGTGAATTCATGAACTCCGGGTCAGTGGAGAGAAGATAACCCGGCCCTGGAGGCTACTGCCTTATTGGCGAATATTTAAAGGCTGTCATAAAATTTCCGGCTTAAAAAGAAGGATTCTGGTTTCAAATCCGGCTATCAAGCCCATATTGTAAGAGCATAGCTCTGTTACCTTGGTAATTCGGCTACCAAGCCCATATTATAAGAGCACAACTCTGTTACCTTGGTAATCCGGCTATCATGCCAATCTTATAAGAGCACAGCTCTGGTTACCTTGGTAATCTGGTTATCAAGCCAATATTACAACTTCATATGAGCATGGATCTGATTTACTTGAGGCTTCATGCCTGGATCAAAGGGACCAAAGAGAGTCTGTTGCATAACATAGCTCAAACATAGGTACCCCTTGGGCACAGCCCACATAATCACTTGGGGGCTAGGTCGTATTCGAACCATACCTACACCTCTTGATTGGCGTAAGGCCACCAAGGAAATCACTTGGGGGCTTGGTCGTATTCGAACCATAGCTACACCTCTTGATTGGCGTAAGGCCACTAGGGAAATCACTTGGGGGCTTGGTCATATTCGAACCATAGCTACACCTCTTGATCGGCGTAAGGCCACCAGGGAAATCACTTGGGGGCTTGGTCGTATTCGAACCATAGCTACACCTCTTGATCGGCATAAGGCCACCAGGGAAATCACTTGGGGGCTTGGTCATATTCGAACCATAGCTTTGATCGGATCAAGGCCACATACATATGCATCATCATATATTGCATCATCATTACATCATCATAGCATACATCATATGTGCATAGATATACCGGTTTGTATGGTAGGAATCAATTTTCAAACCAGGTCATATTATTCAAATCTTTAATAGCCAACATGGCTGGATTTTTTATTATGGTTATCAATAACCAATATTATGGTTGAAATTTTTCAAAGTCGCTTGAGCGCAATTGCTATTATTTTTTAAATGCATATAATTTATTCTACAATGGAAGGAATAGTCCCGAGTCGCTGCAGGCTTACGACCCCGCACTTGGGGGCTACATTATTCATGTTGAGATTATATCAAATATGCAAGTCCCATGTCACTACCAGCATGCACCATGGCACTTGGGGGCTAATGCAAAGTCATTTCTATTGTCCTTATTGAAGACCCGACTCATCATGTCATAATGAGCCGGCCCTTGGGGGCTACCAATTGCTCCTGTCAAAAAATTGAAGGTACACAAGCTTTAATCCATTATATTGAAAGGTTGATTGCTCAGTTGGTAAAGTACAAAGCTTTTAACTTTGTGGACGTGGGTTCGAGCCCCATGGCGGGGGTTACGTCATATGAAGTTATTTTCAATGAAGTATATATAGAAAGTCCCAGCTCACTATTATCTTGCTGAGCCGGCCCTTGGGGGCTACACGTTGCTGCTCAAGTCTACCTGATCATATCTACCAAGTCCCTGCTCATTATTGCATAATGACCCGGCCCTTGGGGGCTACACTGGTTGAAGTTTTTATGAGCATAAGGCAATTTCAAGTCCTAGGTTGCTGCAAGCATGACAATCCGGCACTTGGGGGCTACATATGTGGAATATGCAGTTTATGACTCGTGACGGATATGAACAAATTAGATGTGTTCAATGTTGTGACATTTATATTGAAGCAAGTCTTAAGCTGTTGCTATGCTACCTTCTTAAGACATGGGGGTTACAAGTGATAGGCATATAAGATATATATTTTCAAGCTTGATGTTAATTACAATTATGACCTGGTGCCATCAATATTTATAAACCGACAATTTTGTCTATGATAAGCCAGCAAGTTCCATATCCTTAAGCCAGCAGAAGATCAGATGAGGATTTCAAGGACCAATATTTTTGTTAAGCATTAGGAGCTGAATCAAATGAATTATCCTTCACAATATTTCTCTGTGATAAACCAATGTCAGCTAATTGATTATGAAGCTGGCCTATTGACCCGGATTTTCTAGAAGAATGAAATGACAAGGACTTAAGATGATCGGGATCAGTTTAACATGGATAAATCCAAATTAAACTGGGGGCTAATGTCGGGGATATACCCTGCGGTATGACCCGGTTAGAGTTATAACACGGTTGGGACTTGGTAAACCGACAGGTGTTAAGTCAGTTGATAACTCTGTAGGTGTTAAGTCAGATGATAACCCGGCAGGTGTTAAGTCAGATGATAACCCAGCAGGTGTTAAGTCAGATGATAACCCGACATGTGTTAAGTCATAACCCATCATACAATCATAACCCGGAAGACAATCATAAACCGACAGGAAGTCATAACCCGACAGACAATCATAACCCGGCAGACCATCATAAACCGGCAGATATAGTCATAACCCGGAAGACAGAGTCGCCTAAGGTTATGAAGTCCGAGACTTTATGAAGCCCAAAACGTTATAAAGCCCAAGATGTTAAGAAGCCCATGAAGAGAAGTCAGGATAGTCTAAGTCTTAATCTGAGTTTGACTCTACATGTAACCCGCCCACTTTAACTTATATTTTACGTATATAATGTGAAGAAATGAGTGGTAGTACTACCAACTACAAGATGAACTATACTAAATACTAGTATGTACGTACTGAAGAGTTAAAGTAACGAGAAGGAACATAACATAGTTCTCTTGGGGGCTCAGCACAACACACCCCTCAAATAAAACTAAGCACCCTGATATTAAACTAAGCAACTAATTCGGTAGACACTACATTACAACCACCATGAGCAACGACACTGCCACCTTACTTGGACTCCTCGTCCACGTGCTCGACTTCGTCCTTGTCCCTCTTCCTCTTGGTCGATACTTCTTTGCTTGAACCACACACTTGGCTCTCACTCTTAATCCAACCCTAGATATTGAAACAAAGGTAGGCATCCATTGCAGCGTAATTTATGTGGTCTATATCTAGTACATTCCACTGCCATGCACGATGAAACTTGGGCGGAGGTTTTGTCAGTTTACCATATGAAGGATCAACCATGGCTACTGCCAGGGTCAGCATTGAAGGCTGACGGGAGGACACCAGCACATTCCTCTGGAGGTCGAAGGGCTCGCCTATAATGACGCCTATCCGACCCAGGACTTCTTTGGCGTTCGTAAAGTCTACAAAAACGAATTTGACTTTGTCGCCCCCGAGGAAGTTCTTAAAATCCTCGCACTCAATGTCGGCATGGCATATGTGGTAGACCAAGAACAAGTTATGCACGCAAACCTAGATCATGGCGGGCTTCTTCTTCTCTTTTCCCAAGACTGTGGTGTACTCAACATCAAGCCCAGCGACCCACACATCACCCTTTGACTTTTCAAACATGCGTCTAAAGGGAGCAAGGCAACCACTCACCGTCGTGGAAGAACGGGTGAAGATGATGTCGAACTCATCACCGATGATGGTTCTAACGTTATACTCACCTCCGATCATGGAGATTTGGGACACCACGGATTTGGGAGTGTCGGATTCCGGGCTCCGCAGTCCCTCGATAGATTCGAACTCTGGGGCATGTGCGAAGCACTCAACCTCCCCAGTCTGCCTACTCGCCAATCCCACGACCTAGCTTGATGAACAGGAAGGAAATGTGGCAAGGCAGTTTACCCAGGTTCGGTCCACCGTGCGGTGTAAAACCACATTCCTGCTTGGTGGTGGATTAGCCTCGAGGTGGGCTGAGGATGAACTAGTGCAGTGGCAAATAACCTTAGGAGGTGTGTTCTTGAGCTGGTGAAGGAGAGGATGGTCTGACTGGTCCATTCGTCTCTATGGTGGTGGATAGGCTATATTTATAGTGGCCTTGGTCCTCTTCTCCAAAAATGAAGGCGGGAGGGGATCCCACAATGGCCAAATTCAAATGGAGACAACCAGTACATCTAATCATGAAGAAAGTTGGTCTTCGCCTGCAAAGCTTATGGTCGTGACGCCGTGGTGGGCTCGGCGATGACCTCCATCCCGCTGTCCTGGCGGTCTTGGTCTTGTTGCATGGAAGTCGAAACCTTTGGCTGATTCCTCAGGACTCCGCGCCCGCGCTTGCCTCTTTATCACGACAGAGGAAACTAATGTATTGCTCCAGCTGGTGCCCGCCTAGCCTTGGTCGTCATGGCTTGCATCATCGGAACCTCACGAGGTGAGGGCTTGCATAGAAATCTCCGCTCCTCAGGAGCCAGCCTGAGGAGGACGCTCCCTCTGGAGGTCTTGACGTTGTCCGCCTCGCGAGGCTTGGCCCCTCATGAGGGTCTTGTGTTCTTGATGCCGAAGGTGGTCTATACCAGGCCATCGATGGAGCTACATCGTGTGCCGCAGGTAGGCGAGTCTGGGTACCCCCATTCCCAGAACACCGACAGTAGCACCCGGGCCCAAGGCGCGCTCAGACTTGGCTTCGAGGTGAAGCCAAGGGGCAAGGACGAAGCGCTGCGGGACCCCAATTGCCTGCGGGCTCGGCCGACGTGTGGCGCTTGATGGGACGTGGGCGCTGAGGGAGTCCTGGATTAGGGGGTCTTCGGACAGCCGTACTATCTCCATTGGCCGTACTGTTAGACTATGAAGATACAAGATTGAAGACTTCGTCTCGTGTACGGATGGGACTCTACTTGGCGTGGAAGGCAATCTAGGCAATACGAATATGGATATCTCCTCCTTTGTAACCGACCTTGTGTAACCCTAACCCTCTTCAGTGTCTACATAAACCGAATGGTTTTAGTCCGTAGGACAACAATCACATCATACAATCATACCATAGGCTAGCTTCTAGGGTTTAGCCTCTCTGATCTCGTGGTAGATCTACTCTTGTACTACCCATATCATCAATATTAATCATGCAGGACGTAGGGTTTTACCTCCATCAAGAGGGCCCGAACCTGGATAAAACATCGTGTCCCCTGCCTCCTGTTACCATCCGGCCTAGACGCACAGTTCGGGACGCCCTACCCGAGATCCGCCGGTTTTGACACCGACATTGGTGCTTTCATTGAGAGTTCGTCTGTGTCATCGCCGTTAGGCTTGATGGCTCCTACTATCATCGATAGCGATGCGATCCAGGGTGAGACTTTTCTCCCCGGACAGATCTTCGTATTTGGCCGGTTTGCACTGCGGGCTAATTTGCTTGGCCATCTGGAGCAGATTGAAAGCTACACCCCTGCCCATCAGGTCAGATTTGGAAGTTTAAACTACACGGCCGACATCCCTGGAGACTTGATCTTCGACGGATTCGAGCCACAGCCGGGTGCGCCGCACTATCGCGATGGGTATGACCTAGCTCTGCCGCCGAAAAATATCCCAGAGGCTGCGCCCGCATCAGCTCCGACCCTTAGCTCCGAGCCAACTGCGCCAATCGAGGACGGGTGGTTAGACACCGCCTTAGGGGCTGCAGTCAAAATGGCGATCGAGCCAAGCACCAGCATAATCCTCTGCGCAGCCCGTGACTCCAAGGTGCCGAACTCTTTTTCTGACTCCGAACCGCCCATGCCCCTGCCAGTCGAATCCGATTGGGCGCCGATCATGGAATTCACCGCCGCGGATATCTCTCAGCACTCGCAATTTGTCAGGAGAGCCCTGGCCGGATTATGGCCAACAAGATTGGGATGCGGACAACGAAGAAATTCGACGCCCACCCACCACCCACTTAATAGCCACTGTCGATGACTCAACCGACATGCCCGACTTCGACTCTGAAAACATCGACGGTATGGATGACGATGCGGGAGGCGAAGAGGAACCACCGCCCATAGGGCGCTGGACGTCCACTTCATCATATGATGTATACATGGTGGACACACCAAAAGAAGACGACGACGACGAACGGAAGGACGCACCGAAGGCTTGTTCCCTTGAGAAGCAGTCAAAGCGGCGGCGCAAGCGCCGCCCCAAATCCCGCCTCGGCAAAAATAACGATCATACAGACCCAGCGTTGGAGTAGGGCGAACCACTGCCGGTCCACGGCAATACGGAGAATCAAACTGAACAAACCAATTTTGTCAAAGATAATAGTCCGGATGACATAACGCCGGACAGGCGCCCGGAGCAGCATAATGCCGGTCAAAGGCTTGTTGCCACCACGAGGAGTCTGAAAAAGCAGAAGCAAAGGCTCAAGGCTGCGCAGGACACACTCCAAATCAGATGGAGTAAAATACTCAACACAGCAGCAAAGTACGGCGACAATCGCCCCATCAAGAGCTACCCAAAGCGGAAGTTGCTACCTGAATTCAATGAGGAGGCCTCAGACCCCCCACAACCAAAAATCAAAACAGCCACCTGGCCGGATAGACGACCTCACGGCCAATATAGAGCGGCAAACAATGCCACTCACGAGACAATGCGCGATCCACGCGAGGGCTCGCACCAAAAGGACAGCGCAACCAGATCCATCTATGGACCACGCAAGCGCACCCCAGCATACGATGTAACACAACAAACATCCGAACAACGTGGTACACCCAGATACAAGGGTGCCGCGCACCCCCTATGTTTCACTGATGAGGTGCTGGACCATGAATTTCCAGAGGGATTCAAACCCGTAAACATAGAGGCATACGACGGAACAATAGACCCTGGGGTTTGGATCGAGGACTATATCCTCCACATCCATATGGCGCGAGGAGATGATCTCCATGCCATCAAGTACTTACCCCTCAAGCTCAAAGGGCCAGCTCGTCACTGGCTTAAAGGCCTCCCCGAAAACTCCATTGGAAGCTGGGAAGAGCTCGAAGACGCTTTTCGGGCAAATTTTCAAGGGACTTATGTCCGACCTCCCGACGCGGATGATTTGAGTCATATAACTAAACAGCCCAGAGAGTCAGCCTGAAAGCTTTGGAACAGGTTCCTTACTAAAAAGAACCAAATTGTCGACTGTTCGGACGCCGAAGCCTTGGCAGCTTTTAAGCATAGCGTCCGTGACGAATGGCTTGCCAGACACCTCGGCCAAGAAAAGCCGAGAATAATGGCAGCATTAACAAGCCTCATGACCCGCTTTTGCGCGGGTGAGGACAGCTGGCTAGCCAGATGCAGCACCAGCGACCCTAGTACATCTGAAGTTAGAGATGGAAACGGGAAATCACAGCGCAACAGCAATAACAAACGCCGGAATAAAGAAGACAGCACGAAGAGCATGGCAGTAAATGCCGGATTCAAAAGCTCTCGGCCAGATCAGCAAAAGCCGCCCTCTAAAGGCGCCAGAGACAAACTGTCCAACCAAAACAAAATTCTGGACCAAATATGTCAGATCCATAGCACCCCTGGTAAACCCGCTAATCATACCCACAGAGAATGCTGGGTCTTCAAGCAGTCCGGCAAGCTCAACGCCGTACACAAGGGGGAGCATACACCAAGCGAAGACGAGGATGAGCCTCTCAAGCAAGATGCTGGGGAACAAAAGAAATTTCCACCAGAAGTCAAAACAGTAAATGTGTTACACGTGATCAAGGGAGGAAACAAAACGGCACTCCCAGAAAAATATGCCCAAGGGCCTATCACCGCGGAGTCCTGCCACTGGTCGTCTCAACCGATCACTTTCGACCATCATGATTACTCAGCAAGTATCCGGCGTGCAGGATGGGCTGCCCTGGTATTAGACCCAATAATTGATGGATACCACTTCACACGAGTCCTGATGGATGGTGGCAGCAGTCTAAACCTGATATACCAGGATAAAATCCGCGAAATGGGGATAGACCGAACAAAAAATTGCCATAGCAATACTACCTTTAAAGGAGTAACGCCAGGCCCAGGGGCTCATTGCACGGGCTCCCTGCTACTAAAGGTTATATTCGGCTTCCCCGATAACTTCCGTAGCGAACATTTAACCTTCAACATCGCTCCGTTCCAAAGTGGCTATCAAGCACTACTCGGACGTGAAGCTTTCGCTCGCTTTAATGCAATACCGCACTAAGCTTACCTCACACTCAAGATGCCCAGCCCACGTGGCATCCTTACAGTAAACGGAAGTATTAAGCGAGCTTTGCGCGCCGAAGAGAGTGCGGCTTCCTTGGCAGCCGCACACTAAAAACGGCCTCACCAACTAAAGCATTTAATAGGTTGTCAAGACCTAGGACACGGTTAGATGAGTCCGGTGCAGCTATATGTAATTCATACCGGATCAATGGTCACACCCCTATTACAAATATAAGGGGCTCAACGCACGCAGACAAGTGGCAGTTTTTACTCATCTTGAATTATACATGGTTTCTTTAAAAACTATCTTTTTGCACGACAACTTTTTCACGTAAGTTCCTCTCTTTTACAGATGATCATCGTGCTACACCCGTCCAGGATACGGCACAATGGAGACACAGGCGCAGACGTGCAGCAAGGACCCGCTCCAAGGATTCTTTTTAGATTAAGACCCTGCGTAAACCTTTTTTACTGTCTCTTGTTGATACATATCCACCGAATTCTCAGCACAGTTGAGAAGGATGCTGACGTCTTGGCATGTGGGCACGTCAGAATAATGCACGTACCTGGACACAAGGGGCTCCTTACAAAGGGCACTATTTAGGCCTGGTTTATACCATAAAGACCGAATACCTTAGGGAGTGTTCGACGTCGTGAGTTTGGCCTTATATGCATCAACTCCGAATCATTATCTTTGGTCAAATGTTGGGTTTGCCCAGCTCCTGTGTTTTGGTGCCTTACGTTCCGCTTTATCGGCTAAGGTAGCACCAGGAGAACTACTACGATTGTGCCCTGGTTCATCCGGACGAGCACCTCAGTAGAGAAAGCCGAAAACTGACTGTCATGATATAGCGTGAGACTGGTCAACCACTCGATGACCTATCGGAATGTTAGAATTCCTCCGCAACGAAGGGCCGTTTTTCGGCCAGGCATGTACGCACCCCGCGATCAGGAGAGTGTGGAGCCACCAGGGGCTATCTAGTAGCCCCACTATCAAACTCCTATGGCTAAGTGAAAGTGTTAAAGCATTATAGTCTGGTTGCCTCGCTCGCTACGCTATCACCTCCTTAATAGGACCAAGACGTTGGGTTAAGTGTGAATAGTGTTTTTTGCGAGCACCTCCGCATTATATGCGTGGGGGTTGAAGCCAACGGCTGCAATCTTTCAGGTTATACACATGTATACATAAACGGCCGCACAGGAGGCATCATACTACTTTCAGGCAAAAGTATAAACATAGCCTCATAAAAACTTCATAAAAGCATTGTGTTTACAATGAGAATACATATCACTCAAACATAATATTCTTCGAGCACTGGGGCTCTATCAAACGAGAACCCTCGAGAACCTCCTCGAAATAATGCTCGGCAGCCACTCGGCCTATGGCCGAACCCTGCGCCGCAACAGTGGTAGCATCCATCTCCGCCCAGTATGCTTTAACACAGGCAAGGGCCATCCGCGAGCCTTCTATGCACGCTGACCTCTTCATCGCATTAATGCGTGGCACCGCACCAAGGAACTGCTGCACTAAGCTGAAATAGCTGTTCGGCTTTGGCTTTTCCGGCCATTGCTGATCCACAACAGACCTCATGGCGAGTCCGGACAACCTATTCAGTTCGGCCCATTCGGCTAGCTAGTCAGTCAATGAAAGCGGACGCTCTGGAACGTGGAATTGCGACCAGAACAGCTTGTCCACTTCACGATCTGTCTGACCTTGGAAGTACTTGGCCGCATTGGCAGCGCTCGCCGTCAAATCCATATACGCATCTGCCGAACTCCACAGCCGATCCAGAGGGGCATACCGCGGATCTCCGAATTTCCTCCGTAACATGAAGGGTTTCCCAGCCGCAATATCCCCGGCTTCCCATAGCTCCTCCTTCTTTGCTCTCATAGCAGAACGGGTGTCTTTGTCCGTCGCCGTGGCCTTCTCAAGGTCCGTTGCCCTCACTTGGTTTTCTTTTTCAAGGACCCGGCAACAGTCGGCAGTGTCTTCTAATTCTACGACCATCTTTTCTTGGCTCTCGCAATGTGCGGCCTTCTCGGCTTTCAACTCTTCGGCTGCCTTCAAAGCAGCCGCATCACCAATCCTCGCTTATTCCTTGGCTCGGGCAAGTTCTGCCCGCAAGGTTTACATGGTGGCAGCTCCATCTGCAGTCACAACATATTAAAGATACTGGCATCATGCTGCTCTTACTCTGTGGCGTTCACCAGATAATAACACTTACCCTGTGCCTCGTCAAGCCTCTTGTTAACAAGCTCGATGTCGGCGTCTGACGCATCCAGTTGCCGTTTTAATTTGGCAAACTCACTAGTCCGGCTAGCCACCGGAGCTTCCACCACCTGCACATAGGGGCAGTCTGGCTATTGTCTGGGAATATGATCCTCTGTTCGCCGCCGTTCTCGATGACAACCAGAGTCTCAGGGGCTACTATCTACACAGGGCACACCTAACATGTGCAGTACTATCACATATTATCTCACGTACCTCAAAGCCTGCCAGTAGACTCATAAAGGCTTCATGTAATCCACTTTCGACGGACAAAATTCTGTCCATCACCGTACCCATCAGCGTACGGTGTTCTTCTGAGATGGCCGCTCGCCCCACCAACTCCCTCAGAACGTCCGACCGCACACCAGACGGTGCCGGACTCTTTTGTCTTCTCTCTTCGGGAGCCGGATGCTGTGGACGTCGGGGGTCTATGGGATTATCTTCTGGCCTCACCGGATCCAGAGAGGCCCTCCGTGACGACACTTCGGGGTCGCCCGCTTCTTGAGCGGAGGAGTCCGGGGGAGGCATTTCGCTCTCCATCATCTCTGGAAGGAGATCCCCCGAAGACGAGCTCAGCTAAGAGGGGCTAAGGCCCGAACTGCAAGATATATGCGGTGGTTATTCTCTCAGAAAAAAGATAGCATACCTTTACTATTAAAGTATTTTGGATCACTTACGACTCGTTGGAGGGATGATCCCCCCGCGGACTTTGTGCGGCAAAAGCACCCCCCGAGGCAGGACCCTCTGTGGGAGACTTCTTCTCCCGTTTGGAGGCTTCGGCTTCCGGATCCTTGAAAGCAGTCCTTTTCCTCCCTCGGTTGTCCTCCTTCGTGGAGACGCTCATTCCCTCGGTTGGAACGGGCAGCGATGGTGGCCTGCGTCCGCCCGTATTATCCCCCCCCGGTATCTTCCTTTGAGGGCTCGGGCAAGGTGCGACCTCGAGCATCTTTTCCAATACCGGATTTTCCAAACCCTCAGGGAGTGGGGCCAAACACCGAATCATCTTCGCCTTTGTTAGCCAGTCCTGGTCAAAAAGCAAACTCTCAGAAATAACTTCATGACAAATAAAAGACAGTGTGTTCGGCCAGAGGATTTCTTACTTGTTCGGCGGTGCGATTACTGCTCAGGCCCACGTCCTCGGTAATATCCGGACACTCTACTTGAGGTCCGAAGAATGACTTGTACATCTCCTCGTGCGTCAGGCCAAGGAAACTTTGAATGGCACGCGGTCCCTCTGGGTTGAACTCCCACAAGCGAAGGGGCCGACGTTTGCAAGGCTGGACTTGACGAACCAGCATAACTTGTATTACCACAGCCAAATTAAAATCTCCCTCGAAGAGATCTCGGATGCGGATTTGCAGTATAGGCACGTCCTTGCCTGGACCCCAACTCAGACCTCTGCTAATCCATGACATCAGTTGTGGTGGGGGGCTCGAGCGGAAAGCGGGGGCAGCCGCCCACTTGGCACTTCTGGGAGCCGTGACGTAAAACCACTCCTGTTGCCATAATTCGGACACCTCTGGAAAGGAACCTTTCGGCCATGGAGCTCCTTCCATCTTGCCTATTGATGCCCCTCCGCACGCTGCATGTTGCCCCTCGATCATCTTCGGCTTTACTTCAAAGGTCTTGAGCCACAGGCCAAAGTGAGGGGTAACGCGGAGAAAGGCCTCACACACGACAATAAATGTCGAGATGTGGAGAAAGGAGTCTGGAGCTAGATCGTAGAAATCTAGCCCGTAATAGAACATCAAACCCCTGACGAAGGGATCCAGAGTGAGGCCTAGACCTCGAAGGAAGTGGGAGACGAACACGACGTTCTCGTTGGGTTCGGGAGTAGGGATGATCTGCCCTCGAGCAGGCAGCCGATGCGAAACCTCGGCGGTCAGGTATCTGGCCTCCCTCAACTTCTTATTGTCCTCTTCCGTAATGGAGGAGGGCATCCATCGGCCTTGAAGGCTGGATCCGGACATGATTGAAGATCCGGAGCACCTAACCTGGGCTTTGGGTGTTAGAACTCGAGGCGGGGGAAGGGTTCGATTGAGCACGAGAGGGAAAAAGCGAAAACCTTGTCCCTTTATAAAGAGGGTGAATATCAAGCGTCCTCTCCGTAGCCGTTTAGGACTTGCCTATAATCTAGGAGTCCTAGACACGGTTGGGTTACCCACGACCGCATTAATGAGAATCCCGTAATTGGGGGAACACGATCTCCGCTTCGGCAAGATGTGTCAAGAAACCGCCTCGCATTATGTGTGGAGCTGGTTGAAGAAAAATGGTTCGAATAATCGTCGGGCCATGACACAACGTCATGCTGCCAAAACGAGGCAGCGAATTGGATTCGCGAAAATATTATTCTCTCTACGGTGGAATGTGGAACTTATTTTGCAAGGTCGGACACTATCCTCATATTCAAATTCTTCTACGGTGTATTTGGAGAAGGAACCCGCCTTGCAATGCCAAAGACAATACTGCGCGCCGGACTCATCGTCATTGAAGCCTGGTTCAGGGGCTACTGAGGGAGTCCTGGATTAGGGGGTCTCCGGACAGCCGGACTATCTCCATTGGCCGGACTGTTAGACTATGAAGATACAAGATTGAAGACTTCGTCTCGTGTCCGGATAGGACTCTACTTGGCGTGGAAGGCAAGCTAGGCAATACGAATATGGATATCTCCTCCTTTGTAACTGACCTTGTGTAACCCTAACCCTCTTTGATGTCTATATAAACCGAAGGGTTTTAGTCCGTAGGACAACAATCACATCATACAATTATACCATAGGCTAGCTTCTAGGGTTTAGCCTCTCTGATCTCGTGGTAGATCTACTCTTGTACTGCCCATATCATCAATATTAATCAAGCAGGACGTAGGGTTTTACCTCCATCAAGAGGGCTCGAACCTGGGTAAAACATCGTGTCCCCTGCCTCCTATTACCATCCGGCCTAGGCGCACAGTTCGGGACCCCCTACCCGAGATCCGCTGGTTTTGACACCGATAGGCGCCTCCACTTCCCCACGTAGCCTCGATAACTGCTAGGCTTGATGGATGCCTGCTGCAAGTGCAACTTTGCCATCATTGCCCGCCGTGTTCGCCCTTGGCTCCCCCTCTTTCCTGCGAACTTGCGATTCTTCCCCTAGATTCAGCGTTGGCGCCAATCCTCCATTGACACCATGGCCCCGAGGTCAAAGAAGAAGGGGAAGGTCTATGCTCTCGCCAAATATCTACCGAGCTTGTAGCCCGCTCTTGGTCGGTCGACGGTGGACAATCGGGAGGGGTTGAACAAGGTCCGGCTTGCCCTTGCCACCGATTCCAACGACTGGAAGGCGACGACGGTGTGGTCTGTCTCCCGGGCTATGATCAACATGGAGGCCACTGAGATCCCCATCCATCTTCATGCTCTTTTGGCCGGCCTGGTCCCCCCTTTCTCTGATTTCTTCAATGCCATAATTTCGCATTACCAGATCCAAGCAGTGCACCTGGACCCCCGGTCCATCATCCTCATTGCTAATTTTGCCTTTCTGTGCGAGGCTATGGTGGGCATTGCCCCATCTGTCACCTTGTTTCACCACTTCTTCTCGCTCCACTTGGTCGACAACCGCCAGCACTCTGGATGTGTGACATTCCAAGCCGAGGCGGTGACGGGTGGCTCAGGCGTCGATTTCATGCTCCGCTTGAGTGTGAATGGATTCCGGAAGCAGTGGGTGTACGTGAACGTTGGCACGCTCAGCCCCCTGCTCCTACTCCCATGGATGCTGGCAGAACCCAGCTCCGGCTTTGAGCACGTGAAGCTCACCGACCATCGACTTGCCCACGTCTGGTCTAGGCTAGCCAAGTTGAAGAAGGTTGGGGTGAAGGCGCCGATGGTGGTGAGGGAGTTCATCCGGCGGCGCATCACCCCGCTCCAGTGCCATTCTTGCCCAATGTGGGCCTTCACCGGCTCCAAGGACACCATGAGGCTCCATGTGCCTTCGCTCCCTTCCAAGACGCTACGTGTAACGCTCGAGTTCCTCACGGGTGACCAGTGCTTGACGCGCTTCCGGAGGATGGCTGCCTCTTGTACCATTGCTCAAACAAGGAGGACTTCATGAGGCAGATGCCCCTCTTTGACAAGTGGGGGCTATGCATGGCGGGCCATGAAGGGCCTCACGAGAATCCCATCTGGGTTGCTCCTGTGCTCACCGACCCTGTGGCATGCTCCCCGGATGTGGATGCAGGGGGGCGAATGCCATCCGGTACTCCTGGGGCGACCTCCGAGGAGCTGATGTCGTCAGGTGCTCCCGAGACAGTCGCTCCTGAAGTTCCGGCGAGCACTCCCGAGGAGGTCACTGGTGAGCAGGTGCGGGCCGACGCTCTTGAGGAAGCTGCTAGCGCTCCTGAGGTGCGGCCTGACACTCCTGAGAAGGTTGCTGGTGAGCCGGTGCTGCCCAGCGCTCCTGAGGGTGCTGCTCCTAAAGCCTCGCCTGGTGCTCCTGAGGTGGCGGTGTGCGGCCCAGCCACCAAGGGTCATGCTTCAACACTCGGCCCGCTTCGACTGAACCTTGGAGTACTCCGCAAGAGGAAAGGGCCCCGAGGCTGCGGTGGTGACGCCTACCGGCCCCTAAAATAGAGGTAGTACATAGCCATGGATGAGTAAGTGCCTTATCTTTGTGATTCTCTGCATGTTGCATCCTTCCCTGACCCTGGCTCCTCAGGATGCCTTCGGCTGCGGTGGTGAAAACTCCTGGGGAGTGACCTCTAGAGGCCCTTGGTCTGCTCTCGACTCCAGGCCCCTAATGACAGACATCTGCGCATGGCGCGAGTCCATTTCGTGAGGCGGGGGTGCCGGTGGAGGGTCGTGAGGTTGTAACCTCGGGACCCCTCCTTCAGGCCACCCCTGGGGCGCGGGAAGCATGCCGAGGGCTCCTCCACTGGTCATGGCTGGCGATTGGGCGGCCTCAACATCAGCTTCATCTTCGAGCGGCGGGGCCATGCTACCCAACGCCTTTGCCAAGGCCCGGGAAATGGCTAGGGAAGCGCTGGCCATCGGCCCCATGCCAGAGATGGGCAAACCACCCCGCGCCTCTCCTGCAGCCCCTGACGCAGAGGAGGGGCTCGGCGGTGTGCTACAGCTTGCGCGTGGGCGTAGCGCCATCCGCCACAACCTCTTCCGGGAAGCAATGGGCGCGCTGAGTCAGCTCGGAGGAGAGCTTGTCGATGTCGACACCCGCCTCGAGGCGGAGGGCCTCCGCCTCGCGTGCAAGTTGCAGCAGCTAAAGGTCGCCATCAAACTCGAGCACATACATCATGAGCACGCCCGTGCGGATGCTGCGATATCCCTTGCCACTTCCCGTGGGGCTTGCGTACGCGCCTTGGAAGAAGCCAGGGCCGCCGATTACCGCCATGAGGTGGCTGAGGAGCGGGAGAGGGAGGTTCGAGCTTCAAACCCTGCCCTTGAGCAGCAGATCCAGGAGCGCAGGGCCGCCCTGGCGGCGCCGCTAAGCGAGGCCCCCTCCAATGAGAAGGAGGTCCAGGAATGTGAAGACGCGTTGGCGCTTGAGGTCTTGGAGCACAGCTTGGAGCTCGAGCGACTAGAGGTTAGGGAGCGCCAAGCAGCCGCCGCAGAGGACACCATCGCTGCTTGGGAGGCCAGCAGTAGGAGGTTGACCAAAGGGTGGAGAAGATTTGTGCGGCCCTGGCTGACGAGCACCCCTCGAGGAGACCCGCTTCGGACTGCGGCAGGCGGAGCATGAGGGCAGGACTTCCGCACTCGAGACGAAGCTGGCCGAGGTAGAGCAACGAGAGAGGGCCCCCAAGGAGGCTCATGCCTCTGCCCAGGCCAACTTGGCCTCCGCTCAGGATGACTTGTCCTCACTTCAGCAGCAGGTTGAGGCCGTCACGTCCCTCGCAGAGCAAACCGAGAATGAAACGTGCCATCGTCGAAGGATGATACGTCTCCATCTTATCTATAATTTTTGATTGTTCCATGCCAATATTCTACAACTTTCGTATACTTTTGGCAGCTTTTATAGTATATTTGGGACTAACATATTGATCCAGTGCCCAGTGTCAGTTCCTGTTTGTTGCATGTTTTTTGTTTCGCAGTAAATCCATATCAAACGAAGTCCAAACGGGATAAACACTGTCAGCGAATTTTTTGGAATATATGTGATTTTTGGAAAGAAAAATCAACGCGAGACGATGCCCGAGGGGGCCACGAGGCAGGGGGCGCCCCAGGGGGTCAGGCGTGCCCTGGGCCCTCGTGGCCACCCCGTAAGGCGGTTGGTGCCCTTATTTCGCTGCAAGAAAGCTAACATCCGGATAGAGATCGTGTTAAAATTTCAGCCCAATAGGAGTTACGGATCTCCGGGAATATATGAAACGGTGAAAGGGCAGAATACCAGAACGCAGAAATAGAGAGAGACAAAGAGACAGATCCAATCTCGGAGGGACTCTCTCCCCTCCCACGCCATGGAGACCATGGACCAGAGGGGAAACCCTTCTCCCAACTAGGGAGAAGGTCAAGGAAGAAGAAGAAGGAGGGGGGCTCTCTCCCCCTCGCTTCCGGTGGCGCCGGACCGCCGCCGGGGGCCATCATCATCACCGCAATCTACACCGACACCTCCGCCATCTTCACCAACATCTCCATCACCTTCCCACATCTATTTAGAGCGGTCCAGTGATACGTCTCCAATGTATCTATAATTTTTGATTGCTCCATGCTATATTATCTACTGTTTTGGACATTATTGGGCTTTATTATCCACTTTTGTATTATTTTTAGGACTAACCTATTAACCGGAGGCCCAGCCCAGAATTGCTGTTTTCTTTGCCTGTTTTAGGGTTTCGAACAAAAGGAATATCAAACGGAGTCCAGACGGAATTAAACCTTCGGGAACGTGATTTTCTCAACGAACAAGACCAGGGAGACTTGGACCCTACATCAAGAAAGAAAAGAGGAGGCCACGAGGTAGGGGGGCGCGCCCTCCACCCTCTTGGGCCCCCTATTGCTCCACCGACGTACTCCTTCCTCCTATATATATCCACGTACCCCCAAACGATCAGAAATGGAGCCAAAACCCTAATTCCACCGCCGTAACTTTTTGTATCCACGAGATCCCATCTTGGGGCCTGTTCCGGAGCTCCGCCGGAGGGGGCATCGATCACGGAGGGCTTCTACATCAACACCATAGCCCCTCCGATGAAGTGTGAGTAGTTTAGTTCAGACCTACGGGTCCATAGTTAGTAGCTAGATGTCTTCTTCTCTCTTGTTGGATCTCAATAAAATGTTCTCCCCCTCTCTTGTGGAGATCTATTCGATGTAATCTTTTTCCGGTGTGTTTGTTAAGACTGATGAATTGTGGGTTTATGATCAAGTCCATCTATGAACAATATTTGAATCTTCTCTGAATTATTTTATGTTTGACTGGTTATCTTTGCAAGTCTCTTCGAATTATCAGTTTGGTTTGGCCTACTAGAATGATCTTTCTTGCAATGGGAGAAGTGCTTAGCTTTGGGTTCAATCTTGTGGTGTCCTTTCCCAGTGACAGTAGGGGCAGCAAGGCACGTATTGTATTGTTGCCATCGAGGATAACAAGATGGGGTTTTCTTCATATTGCATGAGTCTATCCCTCTACATCATGTTATCTTGCTTAACGCGTTACTCTGTTTTTAACTTAATACTCTAGATGCAAGCTGGATAGCGGTCGATGAGTGGAGTAATAGTAGTAGATGCAGGCAGGAGTCGGTCTACTTGTCTCGGATGTGATGCCTATATACATGACCATACCTAGATATTCTCATAACTATGCTCAATTCTGTCAATTGCTCAACAGTAATTTGTTCACCCACCGTAGAATACTTATGCCCTTGAGAGAAGCCACTAGTTAAACCTATGGCCCCCGGGTCTATCTTTATCATATTGATCTCCTACTACTTAGTTATTTCCTTTGCTATTTACTTTGCCTTTATTTTACTTTGCATCTTTTATCATAAAAATACCAAAAATATTATCTTATCATATCTATCAGATCTCACTCTCATAAGTCGCCTTATAGGGATTGACAACCCCTATTTGCGTTGGTTGCGAGGATTTATTTGTTTTGTGCAGGTACGAGGGACTAGCGCATAGCCTCCTACTAGATTGATAGTTCTCAAAAACTGAGGGAAATACTTACGCTACTTTGCTGCATCATCCCTTCCTCTTCGGGGAAAACCAACGCAGTGCTCAAGAGGTAGCATCCACTCTCCCGCAACCCGCTGTACCCTCTACTTGAACATGGTGCTTTATGCTTCATATTATTATCCAATGATGTGTTGCCATCCTAAGATTGATTTAATTTTCTTGAGGTTATGTTGTTGTCCTTTGGTGCCCATCATATGAGCGCGCGCATGGATCACACCATAGGGTTAGTTGTATGTTGATAGGACTATGTATTGGAGGGCAAGAGTGACAGAAGCTTCAACCTAGCATAGAAATTGATGCATGAGGGATTGAAGGGGGACCAATATATCTTAGTGCTATGGTTGGGTTTACCTTAATGAATGTTAGTAGTTGTGGATGCTTTCTAATAGTTCCAATCATAAGTGCATAGAATTCCATGTCAGGGATGACATGCTAGCAATGGCCTCTCCCACATAAAACTTGCTATCGGTCTAGTAAAGTAGCCAATTGCTTAGGGACAATTTCAAAACTCCTACCACCACTTTTCCACACTCGCTATATTAACTTTATTGCTTTTTTATCTAAACAGCCCCTAGCTTTTATTTATGTGCTCTTTATTATCTTGCAAACCTATCCAAAAACACCTACAAAGTACTTCTAGTTTCATACTTGTTCTAGGTAAAGCGAGCGTTAAGCGTGCGTAGAGTTGTATCGGTGGTCGATAGAACTTGAGGGAATATTTGTTCTACCTTTAGCTCCTCGCTGGATTCGACACTCTTACTTATCGAAATAGGCTACAATTGATCCCCTATACTTGTGGGTTATCAAGACCTTTTTCTGGCGCCGTTGCTGAGGAGCCATAGCGTGGGGTGAATATTCATGTGTTCTTGTTTGCTTTATCACTAAGTAATTTTTATTTGATGTTCTAAGTTGTTCTCTATATTTAGTTATGGATATGGAACATGAAATACCAAAAAAATTAGGTGTACCTGCTACTCATGGAGATGGGGAACCTCCTAAAATCATCGATGCTGGTTATTTGAAAATTATTATGTACTACTTTGATAATCCTGAGAAAACCCCATTCAATTATGTAATGGGAGACACGTTGGATCAACGTGAATACTTTAGGGATTATCGCTTGACTCAAAAAGGGAAACTATTATGGGATCAAATTCATATGTTGCATTGGTATGCTCGGGAACTATGCTTGAGATATGACTATACTTGTTGCTCTAGGATGAAGGCTCCACACCTTCCCTTTTCATGCAAATTTAATGATGATAAAACCTTGGCTTCTTATGCTAATGGTATATATGATTACTATGATGTGGAACAAATATAAGAATTTGTTGCTTTTATGGGTGCTTATGAAATTGAATCTTTGTTTAAATAGTGTGAAAATTTTGATGATTCAGTTTATAGACCTAAAAATTTAGCTATCCTTAAATATTTCTATGAGAATTATGAATTGAATTCCGATATTGATGATTCTATTGAGAGAGCCTCCACTGTCCAAGAAGAGACTAATACTTTGCAGGAGTCTATGGAAGAAGGAATTGACGAAACTATGGGCTCATTGGATGAAAAAGATGATATGGAGAGCGAAGAACAAAAGGAGGAAGAGCCGATTGATCACCCATTCCCACCTTCTAATGAGAGTAACTCTTCGACTCATACATTGTTTAATTTCCCTTCGTGCTTACGGAAGGATGAATGCTATGATGATTGTTATGATCCCGTTGATTCTTTTGAAATATCCCTTTTTGATGATGCTTGCTATGCTTGTGGCCAAGATGCCAATATGAATTATGCTTATGGAGATGTACTTGCTATAGTTCCTTATGTTAAACATGAAATTGTTGCTATTGTAGCCACGCATGATAGTCCTATTATCTTTTTGAATTCTCCCAACTACACTATATCGGAGAAGTTTACCCTTATTAAGGATTATATTGATGGGTTGCATTTTACCATTACAAATGATGATTTTGATAAATATAATATGCGTGTGCTTGCTGCTCCTACTTGCAATTATTATGAGAGAGGAACTACATCTCCGCCTCTTTTTGTTTCCAACATGAAAAAATTGCAAGAAATTGTTTATACTATGCATTGGCCTTTACTTTGTGTGCATGAATTGTTCTTTTATGACATGCCAATGCATAGGAAGGAATTTAGACTTCGTCATTACATGATATATGTTACTTTGTGCTCACTACTAAATTACAAATCATAGCTAATTAAATTTGGCTTTGATATACCTTGGGATCCGGGTGGATCCATTACTTGAGCACCATATGCCTAGCTTAATGGCTTTAAAGAAAGCGCTCCAGGGAGACAACCCGGAAGTTTTATAGAGTCATTTATTTCTCTTTTGTTCTTTTATAAAGTTTAAAAATAAAAATAATGTGCCAAGGTTTGCCTTTAGGATGTTTTAGATTACTTGTTGGTTTGTGCGGTGTAGGACAGAAATTCTGGCTGTAGTGCGCGATTTTACATTTTTTTACTGGAACGTCTAACGGTTCTGAAACTTCTTACACTGTCTTTCTATATAAATTGTTTATTTGTCCTAATTTTGGTAGAAGTTTTGGAGTACCAGAGGTATGGTGAATGTTCAGATTATTACAGAGTGTTCTGTTTTAGACAGATTCTGTTTCTGATTCATAGTTTGCTTGTTTTGATGAAACTATCAATTTATATCAATGGATTAAGCCATGGAAAAGTTATATTACAGTAGATACAATGCAAAGAAAATATGAATTGGTTTTCAACAATACTTAGAGTAGTGATTTTCTTTATTATACTAACGGATCTTATCGAGCTTTCTGTTGAGTTTTGTGTGGATGAAGTGTTCGAAGATCAAGGAGGTCTCGATGTGAGAAGAAGGAAGCGAGGCAAGAGATCAAGCTTGGGGATGCCCAAAGCACCCCAAGTAAATATTCAAGGAGACTTAAGTGTCTAAGCTTGGGGATGCCCCGGAAGGCATCCCATCTTTCTTCAACAAGTATCGGTATGTTTTCGGATTCGTTTCGTTCATGCGATATGTGCAATCTTGGAGCGTCTTTTGCATTTAGTTTTCATTTTTCTTTTATGCACCATGCTGGTATGAGATATTCCTTGGTTGATTTGTAGAATTCTCTATGCACTTCACTTAAATCTTTTGAGTATGGCTTTATAGAATGCTTCATGTGCTTTGCTTATATCATTTGAAGTTTGGATTGCCTGTTTTTCTTCACATAGAAAATCGCCATTTGTAGAATGCTCTCTTGCTTCACTTTTTATTTAGAGAGTTGACAGGAATTGGTCATTCACATGGTTAGTCTTAAAATCCTTAATAAAACTTGTAGATCACTGAATATGATATGTTTGATTCCTTGCAATAGTTTTGCGATATAAAGGTGGTGGTATTAGAGTTGTGCTAGTTGAGTAATTGTGAAATTGAGAAATACTTGTGTTGAGGTTTGCAAGTCCCATAGCATGCACGTATGGTGAACCGTTATGTAACGAAGTTAGAGCATGAGGTATTTATTGATTGTCTTCCTTATGAGGGGCGGTCGGGGATGAGCGATGGTATTTTCCTACCAATCTATCCCCATAGGTGCATGCGTAGTAGTACTTGGCTTCGAGGGCTAATAAACTTTTGCAATAAGTATATGAGTTCTTTATTACTAATGTGACTCGATGGATTATATGCACTCACACCCTTCCATCATTGCCAGCCTCTTCGGTACCGTGCATTGCCATTTCTCACCTCGAGAGTTGGTGCAAACTTCACCGGTGCATCCAAACCCCGTGATATGATACGCTCTATCACACATAAGCCTCCTTATATCCTCCTCAAAACAGCCACCATACCTACCTATCATGGCATTTCCATAGCCATTCTGAGATATATTGCAGTGCAACTTCCATCATCATCATATACATGACTTGAGCATTTGTTGTCATATTGCTTTGCATGATCGTAAGATAGCTAGCATGATGTTTTCATGGCTTGTCCATTTTTTGATGTCATTGCTTCGCTAGATCATTGCACATCCCAGTACACCTCTAGAGGCATTCATATAGAGTCATATCTTGTTCTAGTATCGAGTTGTAAGCATTGAGTTGTTAGTAAATCAAAGTCTGATGATCATCATTATTAAAGCATTGCCCACTGAGGAAAGGATGATGGAGACTATGATTCCCCCACAAGTCGGGATGAGACTCTGGACTTTAAAAATAAATAAAAGAGGCCAAAGAAACCCAAATAAAAAAAGAGGCCAAAGAAGCCCACCAAAAAAAAAGAAAAAAAAGAAAAAAACAAAAAATGAGAGAAAAAGAGAGATGGGGCAATGTTACTATTCTTTTACCACACTTGGCAGCAGTTGACTGGACATCTAGGGGTAAAGCACTATTTCGATGCGGGCTGCTTCAGAGTAGCACCATGTTTTACATATAGAGAGTCTCTTGAGTTATCACTTTTATATACTAGTGGGAATTTTCATTATAGAACTTGGCTTGTATATTCCGATGATGGGCTTCCTCAAATGCCCGAGGTCTTCATGAGCAAGCAAGTTGGATGCACACCCACTTAGTTTCCATTTTGAGCTTTCATACACTTATAGCTCTTAGTGCATCTGTTGCATGGCAATCCCTACTCCTCACATTGACATCAATTCATGGGCATCTCCATAGCCTGTTGATTAGCCGTGTCGATGTGAGACTTTCTCCTTTTTTGTCTTCTTCACACAAACCTCCATCATCATATTCTATTCCACCTATAGTGTTATGTCCATGGCTCACGCTCATGTATTGCGTGAGGGTTGAAAAGGCTGAAGCACGTTAAAAAGTATGAAACAATTGCTCGGCTTGTCATCGAGGTTGTGCATGATTTGTATGCTTTGTGTGGTGAAGATGTAGCATAGCCAGACTATGTGATTTTGTAGGGATGAGCTTTCTTTGGCTATGTTATTTTGATAAGACATAATTGCTTGGTTAGTATGCTTGAAGTATTATTGTCTTAATGTCAAATGATAGACTATTGCTTTGAATCACTCGTGTCTTAATATTCATGCCACGATTAGATTATATGATCAAGATTATGCTAGGTAGCATTCCACATCAAAAATTATCTTTTTTATCATTTACCTACTCGAGGACGAGCAGGAATTAAGCTTGGGGATGCTGATACATCCCTGTCGTATCTATAATTTTTGATTGTTCCATGCCAATATTCTACAACTTTCATATACTTTTGGCAGCTTTTTATAATATTTTTGGGACTAACATATTGATCCAGTGCCCAGTGCCAGTTCCTGTTTGTTGCATGTTTTTTGTTTCACAGTAAATCCATATCAAACGGAGTCCAAACGGGATAAAAACTGACAGAGATCTTTTCTGGAATATATGTGATGTTTGGGAAGAAAAATCAACGCGAGACGGTGCCTGAGGGGGCACGAGGAGGGGGCACGCCCCAGGGGGTCAGGCGCGCCCTGGGCCCTCGTGGCCACCCCATAAGGCGGTTGGTGCCCTTTTTTGCCGCAAGAAAGCTAATATCCGGATAGAGATCGTGTTAAAATTTCAGCCCAATCGGAGTTACAGATCTCCGGGAATATAAGAAATGGTGAAAGGGCACAATCCCAGAACGCAGAAATAGAGAGAGACAGAGAGACAGATCCAATCTTGGAGGGGCTCTTGCCCCTCCCACACCATGGAGACCATGGACCAGAGGGGAAACTCCTCTCCCATCTAGGGAGAAGATCAAGGAAGAAGAAGAAGGAGGTGGGCTCTCTCCCCCTCCCTTCCGGTGGCGCCGGAACAACGTCGGGGGCCATCATCATCACTGCAATCTACACCAACACCTCCGCCATCTTCACCAACATCTCCATCACCTTCCCCCATCTATCTACAGCTGTCCACTCTCCCACAACCCGCTGTACACTCTACTTGAACATGGTGCTTTATGCTTCATATTATTATCCAATGATGTGTTGCCATCCTATGATGTCTGAGTAGATTTTCGTTGTCCTATCGGTGATTGGTGAATTGCTATGATTGATTTAATTTGCTTGTGGTTATGTTGTTTTCCTTTGGTGCCCACCATATGAGCGCGCGCGTGGATCACACCATAGGGTTAGTTGTATGTTGATAGGACTGTGTATTGGAGGGCAAGGGTGACAGAAGCTTCAACCTAGCATAGAAATTGATGCATACGGGATTGAAGGGGGACCAATATATCTTAATGCTATGGTTGGGGTTTACCTTAATGAACGTTAGTAGTTGCGGATGCTTGATAATAGTTCCAATCATAAGTGCATAGAATTCCAAGTGAGGGATTACATGCTAGCAGTGGCCTCTCCCACATAAAACTTGCTATCGGTCTAGTAAAGTAGTCAATTGCTTAGGGAGAATTTCGCAACTCCTACCACCACTTTTCCACACTCTCTATATTAACTTTATTGCTTCTTTCTGTAAACAGCCCCTAGCTTTTATTTACGTGCTCTTTATTATCTTGCAAACCTATCCAAAAACACCTACAAAGTACTTCTAGTTTCATACTTCTTCTAGGTAAAGTGAACGTTAAGCGTGCGTAGAGTTGTATCGGTGGTCGATAGAACTTGAGGGAATATTTGTTCTACCTTTAGCTCCTCGTTGGGTTCGACACTTTTACTTATTGGAAGAGGCTACAATTGATCCCCTATACTTGTGGGTTATCAGATGATGCAACGCGAGATTTCCTCGATGCTCCAGGACCTCGGGGTCAGGACCAACTGGGCCTTGGACACCATCTGTGAGGAGAGCATCTCTCACCTGCACGAGGACGACGATGCCAGCCACCTCCGCTTATTCACCCAGATCGTGACCCGTCTAGAGGACCGTGCCGCGAGGGCTCGTCAGCTCGTCGAAGATAGAAGTCGGGGCCTTCTCGGGCGTGCGTTCTCACGCATCTTCAGTCACCTTCTCAACCTTGACCCCCATTTTGACTTCAACACCATGATAGCCCCCGTTCCCAGGGTCATCCAGGGCAATCAGGCGGACTGGGTGGATGGCCTGGTCGCGGAGTTCGCCCCCGAAGACAACGCAGTCGTGCCTGCAACTGGGGGGGGGGGGGCAGTGCGGATGAAGACGATGAGGACAGTGTCAGTGGCAGCACCTCCGGCTAGGCCTGCATTTCCTTTCCTGTTCTGACATGTATGCAAAAAACTTTGGACAAGGCCCTGGAGGGCGCGAAAGCATTTTTGAAGGGCCCCCCCTGAAACAATGATATATTTTTGAGACAGAATTTTGGGCGGGCCGTCGTGAGCCTAGATGCTCCCGAGCGAAGCAACTGTTGCGACTTATCTTTTGATTTTGTAGGTCTTCAGCGGATCCTGATGTCGCGGGAGCACCCTTCTCCGGAGGCGGGCTCTCCGGGGGCTCGCAAGAGTTTAGGCCTCCCGAGGAGCCTGCTGGCCCGCCCGAGAGAGCCTCGCGAGGAGCCCATTGCCGGATTACGGCAAGGTGTGCACGCGGCAGTCCTGCGGTAGTTGCAGTCTTGACCCCGGGGGGCTTCGGCGCTGCCTGGGCTAGCCCGAGCATGCTCGACGCGCGCATACCACGCCCAGCCCCCGCTCCCGGGGCGCTCACGGGTGGGGGGGGGGGGTAGCAGGCTCAACCTTGCTCTTGAACACAAACCAAAAGGCAAGAAGACACCACGAACCAAGAAAATTTACCCCCGTTTTTCCTTTGATACACGCAAGAAACTCCAAATCTCATTCCAAAAAATGGCAAATTGGGTTACAGAAATAGGGCAAAAGCAAACAACTGCGTCTGGCACGTAGCTAGTCTTCTTGTCTTCCCACCAGCGCAGAGCTAAGTGATACCACTTGGCGTGGGTATAGTCATTGGAGGATAGTGTCGACGGCTAGCGCGGAGGATGTTGCTTCCACTTGTACGTCGGTGGGAGCCCCCGTGATGCCCGAGGGCGGTGCTCAGGAAACTCTGGGGCGTGTATAGCCCTAACTCATTATTACATGAGAGTGTGACGAGCAAAGATCTTCACGTGCATCCATGGTGCCTAACAAGGGCCCCACCCTGTGCCTCCCCCAGCCACCGTTGGGGCGTTCAGAAACCAAGACCAAACCAAGGGACAAGGGAGACGTTGGCGGTGCCCCCGGTGACTAGAGATCCTGTACCGGGGGGGGGGCTCGCTAGCGCCTTCCCGGTAGGGGACCGACCTCCATGCGGCACCTACCTCCATGCGGCGTGGAGGATGCCCTGGCACCGGGCTCACCCCACGCAGCCCCAGTGCACCTCGTCCACCTGCAGCGGGGCCATCACCCTGAGGTCCATGACTGGAGCCATAGCTTGGTTCCCCTGTGGTCCATGGTTACTGAAATCATGCTCCTGAGACATCGGCTGTACCCAGTGCCAATTGTTGTTGAAGGCGTCGACGAAGCTCTGGTGCGGCTAATGAGGAGCCTCGGCTTCACGTGGTCTTGATGCCTAGGACGGCGTGGGGAATGGGCAGGGGTTGCATCTTGGTGCGTACCGCCAATCCATCAAGGGAGGTACAGGGGTGCCCGAAGCCGCCACACCAGAGTCGCCGCCCGGTCGTCCTGCGTCGTTGGACGCCAGGCTCAGTGCCAGGTCACGACGACCGTAGGGTGGCATCTTAGCGCTGCCCCAGGAGGGACCGTCCATGCTCTCCACGCCAGGAGGTAGCGTATCCTGGGTTGGATGAGTGGCGTCGCGGGTTGGGTTGGTGCTGTGAAGTCCTGTGAGGAGGGGCGCGCGGGCGTAGCGGGGGCCGGCCCTCACCGCTGGATCTGCTTGCGACGTGGCCAGGGTGCGGAAAAGTGTCACGCCCCTGTAGGCGGCGTGGAGCAGCTCGGTGACCCTCTCTAGCAGGGCGTCATGGCCACCTTCCGCCAGCCTGCATCGCAGCAGCTCTCGTGCCACGATGAGCGCGGCTCATTTTTTCGCCTTCTCCCGGCGGGTGTGTCGCGTCGTCGCCGCAGCATAGCTCGAAGATCATGTGGTGGCGCGGTTGCGGCATGGCGCGAGAGCTGGTGGTGGCAGTCCGCGCTGCCCACGGTCGACGACGCCGGGCAGCGTGCGGGCTGCGAGGAGCGCAGAGTGGAGATCTTCTTGGGTGGAAGGTGCTGCCAGGTTAGGCCGAGCGGCCCAGTGCTCGGCGAAGTGGTCGCGAATCGACGGGAGGAAGAGAGGCTCCGAGGCACCCCTACCTAGCGCGCCAAATGTTGGATTCCAGGCTCCGCAGACCCTAGATAGATTCTAACTCTGGGGTGCATGCGAAGAACTCAACCTCCCCAGTCTTCCTACTCGCCGATCCCACGGCCTAGCTCGATGAATGGGAAGGAAATGGGTCATTGCAGTTTACCCAAGTTCATGCCACCTTGCGGTGTAAAACCCTACTCCAGCTTTGTGGTGGATTACCCTCAAGGTGGGCTGAGAATGAACTGGTACAGTGGGAGAACAACCTCAGGAGGTGTGTTCTTGAGCTGGTGAGGGGGAGATGGTCTGAATGATCTGTCCCTCTCTATATTTATAGTGGCCTTGGTCCTCTTCCTGCAAAATGAAGGCGGGAAGGGATCCCATAAGAGCCAAATTTGAAGGGAGACAACTAGTACATCTTATCCTGATGAAAGGTGGTCTTCGCCTGCAAAGCTTCTAGTCGTGACGCCGTGGTGGGCTCGGTGATGATCTCCGTCCTACCGTCCTAGCGATCTTGTTCTTGTTGCATGGAAATGGAAATCGTTGGCTGATTCCTTGGGACTCCACGCCTACCCTTGCCTCTTTAGCAAAAAAGAGGAAACTGATGTACTACGCTCGCTGGCGCACGCCTAGCCTTGGTCGTCATGGCTTGCGTCACCTGAACCTCACGAGTTGAGAGCTTGCATAGAAATCCCCACTCCTCAGGAGCCAGTCTGAGAAGGCCGCTCCTTCTGGAGGTCTTGACGTCGTCCACCTCGCGAGGCTTGGCCCCTCGCGAGGGTCTTGCATTGTTGATGCCGAAGGTGTGCCGTACCAGGCCGTCGAAGGAGGCACGTCGTGGGCCACAGGCAGGCAAGTCTAGGTAGCCCCGTTCCCAGAACGCCAACCAGTAGGAGGATTAGGATTAGTGGAACTACTGTAATGTGAAAGGACGCGGTGACTAGGAGAGAACTGCCGTAATGTTAAAGGACGGCCAGGGACGAGTAGGAGCGAACTCCTAGCGGTTTTCCGATTGTCAAAATGTTGAGTGTGGCGTGCGAACGGCAGGGTAGTGGCTTTCCCGGTGGATAAATGGATTCATGCATAGTACTATGGGGGCCCAATTAGATGTCATGTCTACTAGACGCCTAATTATATAGCCCCATGCATCTGCGTGTTTGCACGTCAAGCATCTTGAAAATTACAGGTGATACGAAGCTTTTCATGCTCCCATGATACGGGCTTCCGAGAACCCTTGGATCTGAGACCGAATGGTTGCATGGTGTGATTCTAGACCTATGGGTGAATATCCTATCCTGGAGGGTTATTCTGCAAAGTTTCAGCAACTTAGCATGCGACCGTTTGATCTCAGATCCAAGGGCTCTAGGAAGACCGTATCATGTCACGCCTACCACAACCGTCGCCTCGCTGGCGCGGTCGCTCCCTTGGAGATTTCAGACGGCTATAAATGAGCATTTTTATTGCCTACTTTGCATGCATGAAACTACTTCCTCCGTCCAGGTGCGTTAGGCTATTTGATGTTGGCATGTCATACATAGTCATCACTTACTCACTCATACAACAAGGTTAGCTATAAGGTTGGCTATAAGAGTATTTTTTACTTCTCTCTATCGCTTTCTTCATAGTATTTATTGCATTTGCCAAGGAGTGACCTCTTCCAATGAAATGGTGCTTAGATGAAGTGCTAAGGGCATTAAATGGCTTAGCAACTCAAGTCCCCAATGCATGGGTGCTTAGTTTTTTGTTGCTAGGCTTGCTTCATTTAATTAGCTATAGACTCAAAATTGTCTTTTCACCTAGGTACACGCGCTTAGCACTATTTCTTCCTGGGGTCGCCAAACTATTCTCTCTCTTCTTAATTAACTTACCACATCAGACTTTATGCCTATGTGGAAGGCTTAGCACCTGTATGAGCAAGTACAATAGTGGGCTATAAGCCCGCTCACATGGAATTTTTGCATATGTGGAGGAGAGAGGCAAGGAAAAAGTGGAGGAGCAGGCTTGCATGCAAGAGCCAACCTTTACACATGCTCTTAGACAAAAACAATTAATACAAGGAGAGAGGTAGAGAGAAAGTGAGAAAAAGTTGTAACCTTATAGCCAACCCTACTGTATGACTAATAAATAATACTAACTTTTGATGACATGGCATGTTTATATAGCCAGCAGCTGGCTATATTATTAAACCATGCTCAACATGGCGGAGCATTGGGAGAGGCGCCTGTATACCATGGAGGTGGTCAGGAATTGGGAGACTCACGCCGGTCGTAGCGCCGTAGTAAAAATGATAATGGCAAGTCAAATCACATGGCCCCACCTGTCCAGTAGTAACTCACTGTCAAATCACACAACCCTACGTTTGCAGCAGCCTACTCCCTCATCTTCTTGCGTCTCTATTGAACTGACTAGGCAGAACTGCCCCGCCTACCACGCGAGAAAAGCCCCGCCCTCGACTTTTAAATATAATTTTTTATCCATGGATTGTGCCATGGAGCAAAGCCTCAAGAAAACAGCGGTACACATGTACGGAGTATACATCACGCCCATCGCCGTCGCGGCACACCCCAGATGGTCAATCTTTCTGGCATGCCGCTCTCTTAATGGAACGCGTGTCATATTGTATTTGCACACACATGTGGGGCCGCAATTGAGAATCCACCATAGGCAGACTCCCCGGCCCCGCAAGTAGGGTGAGTAAATAGAAGAGAGAGACGAGAGATAGTACTGGAGCAGCGTTGTACAGACGTCGGTGCCTAGACAATCCCTGCATGACAAGGAAGATAAGTTCGTCCATGCTTGTGACCAGACTACCGCAGACGGTTGGATTGGCTATCATCTACATATCGTGCAGGCTGTGTTGTACAGGGCTGTAGTTATGATGAGAAATCTAAAAAAAGGTTTCTTGTCATCTCGCAATATTAGGTGTCATGTGCTTCGGACCACTGCGAGGGTTAAACAGCGACAAATGAGTTCCTCCAAGGCGCTGGTCTTTGGGGGCACATGCACGAAGACTACTCAGCTGCCATCTAGGTCAACGCGACTATGTTAAATAGGACATCTATTGGCGGAGACCTTTTCTACGATTTTATCTTTAATTTCAGCGTTAATCCTCGTCTAGTTTGTTAGTCGGGATTCATGTTGTCTCCTTGGGGCAGTGAGGTTGTGGTTTCTTGTCATGTGGCATTTTTTTGTGTTATATGTTAATCCGGCGCTTCAGATCAAAATGATGACAACTGCGCCTCCAGGGCATGTGCATGAAGACTTCTCGACAGTCATTGACAAGGTCAAGCCGGCTCCGGTAGATAGAAGAAAACTACTCCACTATACAGGCAGGAGCCTCCATGCTTGCTTGCTAGTGTTTCTCTCTTCACACGTCTCGTCCTCTCTTGATCTAAACACGACATCGGTGGCCACACTCTTTCACTGCTCACCACTGGTCATAGATCCAGCCGGATCCTCTCCACCGGGGAAGGTGAGAAGGTGCAATGTTCACGCGGTCGTCCTTGGCGACGGCTCTTACCCACTGCCGGCGCATCCCGATCAACGTGCTTTGCCGTTCTCTCCCACGCACCACCGGCTAGGGAGGGCCTCCGACCCCTTCTTCCTTGCTGCCATAGTGTGGGTAGATCCGGCCTCCCGACGCCCACCTAGCGACATCCCGGCGACCCTCAGGTAAAACTTCCTTCAAAACCAGCCTTGCTCTACTTCCCTAGCTCTTGACATCGCTGCATTTGTAACTTTTACTATTTCTCAGCCCCCTCGTAGATAGGATCGTTCGGCTGTTTGAAAGCCACCTAAATTTTTATTCTTAACAGGTAAAACTAGTTCATGCACTCGAATCTAGTACTACTTGGTTCAAACAGGGAAGAAAGGGGGTGGGGGTGTGGATGATTTGTTACCTGAATCTAGGACTTGGTCGAAAGAGGAAATAATGGGGGCGAAAAGTAGCAGAGACTGGCTATCCAAATGGTCTCTTGGTCTAATAGGGAAATAAAGGGAAACGCAGTACAAACTCAATATAAACCGATATATTTGTTCAAAAAGGAAAGAAAGTGGGGACCGGGGACAAGTCTGTAGAGTATGTCCAACACTAGATTTGCTAGCCCCACACACTATACGGTGGCTATACCGAACAAAAATGGGACCAACCTAGATATCCTGTTCTGATGTGTGTTGCCCCGAGCACCTCTTATGTAACGCAACTGGTAAAATGTAGCAGTCGCACTATTAATAGTAAGGACATGTTAAACTAATGTTGTTTCAATGTAATGCCTCCAATAATATGAATCAATGGCACGGTTTTTCATGTCCTACTAAATTTCCCATTAATATAAGTTCCTTCTTTTCTTTAGAAATTCAACTGTCCTGGTCCGCCTACTCTCCCGTGCCAAAATACCAACTCTGTAGTAGCTGTTAATGTAATGTTGCTGGTAAAATGAAGCAATGGCACCATTAAAGTTATGTCGTATTTAACGGTTGCCATAGTTAATCCTAATGCCCACACTAATATCTAGCAATGTTGTTGCTTTAGAAAATTCTACTATCCTTGTAGGATTGCCATTCAGATAAGGAACGCGCTTCTTTTCATTTGATGTATGTTTCATCGCTTGTTAGTCACCCTCCTTTCCACCTTTTTGTGCAAACAGAGATATACATTTCACGCTTGATCTTAGTTGAACTGCACAAATGATATCCAAATTATAGTTGAACATTCCACGAGCTGGACAACAAACCTTGATGTTGCTTAGTCTAATTGCAACTAATGAAGAAGAAGCTTCTAGCTCATGGGACATTGCTTCATTTTAGGTGAACTGCACAAAAAGGTCCCATGAATTGAATCATCCATGTTGGTGACCGGCGTCATCCCTTCTATGATGGCGTTGACTGCAGAATGGTTCCATCACGAGGTATGTTCCTTTTTGGTCCGACTGTTTGCCAAAGATCCTGCATGTTGAGTCTGCTCTTGTTCTACTCTTTTGGCACTGCCATGATGAAGCAGTAATATTTTTATTTTGCACCTTAATCTAGTGGCACTATTAATTTGAGGCAATGTTTTGGCACCGCTAGTGCCACTGATTTTTTTATATATCGAAAGAGGGGGTTTCCATCGATTTCATCAACTAAACCTAACCATAGAGCACCATTATCCGACAACATCTCGCCCAGCCTCCATCCTTGCGACGCACTGTGTATCGGGGAGAATTGGGTCGATTTCCCGTATGAGGCCTACCAAATGAGGCATCGCAGGGCCCATCTCGCCCTCGCAGCATGTTATACTATGATACTATCGCAATATTTCCTTATATTTATTAGTGTATGTTTCATCAACTAGTTCCACTATAATGTAATTAGGCTTTTTCATTATCTATGCAAACAGGGTTATTCAGCTGCATTTTGGTGGAACTGCACAAATGTACGGATGGAACCGGCATATATGCATAGTATGAGGTGTGCCAAGTAAAAATTACCGACACCAACCATTCTCCATGCAAGCATCGGCATCCACCACGACCAGTGGGATGTGTGGCGCTCTCTGTGGACAGATCTTTCTCGGCAGCAAATCCTCTAACCAAATACTAGTAGCTTATATTAGTAGTTTTCTAGGAAGTACTCTTTTCTGAAATAAGCACCAATCTAATTTTCTCTATTTGTACACAGTGTCACAACTTTGTTTTTGGTCCAGAGCTATTTTAGGGTGATTAGCGTAGTACCCGGTGACTGATTTAAGCATCATTTTCATTAGCTGTCACACTAATTGTAAGCATGAGGAGGGGGTGGTTTTGCAATGGAGAAGAGGGAGAGGCCAGACGGTGGTCTTGTAATGGAGAAGGGGGAGAGGCGAGATGGTGATTTTGCAATGGAGAAGATGGAGAGGAGACGGGGTGGTTTTGCGATGGAGTAGAGGGGGAGGCGAGACGGTGGTTTTGGAATGGAGATGATGTAGAGGAGAGGAGGTAGTTTTGCAATGGAGAAGAGGGAGAGGAGCGTGCGGCGGCAATTTAGGTTTGGACGAGGGGGCCGACGCGCTGTGAGAAGATCAAAATCAAAACCATTTTACCCTCCAATTAAGAAAGCAACCCCACATTAACTAGTCTCCCGTTTATTCTGGGTCATAATTGACCATAATTTTAACAAATAAAATATATGTTATACATTGCAAAAACAATATAATTTGAAAGTACATTCAGATACGAACCAAACGATACAATTTTTAGTGACATGCATTCAAATTTTGCTTGTTAAAACAGTACATGGTCAAACTTTGACCCAAAATACGCAAAACAAAAAACATACTTCCAAGACAGCGCCGCTCCTCTCCTCTTAAACCACTTCCGCCCCTCTCCTGTTCCTATCTAAATCCAGCACTGCTACTCTCCTCTTCCATTTCAAAACCACTGGCCCTCCTCTCCTGTTCCAATCCAAAAGCAGCGCTGCTCCTCTCCCGTTCTAATCGATAACCAGCGCCACTAATCTCCTCTTCCATTCAAAAACCACCACCGGCAAGTGAAGGTGATGTGGAGAAGTAGATCGATGGACGAGTACAGCCGATACGTGAGGATCGCAGACGGCGACCCTGTGAAGCTAGCTAGGATGTTGGAGATACAGTCTTGGTTTGACAACAAGGACCAACTAGCAGCAACGGCGACATCCATGGCCAAATATATGCAACATAACGAAAAGGCAGCGATACTCCTGAAGGGAGTCGCGCGGGAGTACATAGAGTTACTCCTCTGGCCATGGAGCAAACAGATTCACCGAATCCGACCGTGAGGCAGCGGCGGTGGGAGTATCGATCCCAGATGGAGCATCCACAAGAGAATGAAGGATCGGTCATCTATAGGGGTCCGTTTGTGAGGGTGTCATGCTAGAGCGAGCCGGTGGAGTCCTCGTCGACCGAACCCAACTGCAAGAGGAGAAAAGCAGTTGGCCTGGCGACGCTTCCCCGCCATCCTCTCCCTCGTCGTTCATATCGTCTCACGGGGCGGCTGTCTACTGCCAAGAAATAGGAGGGGACTGCCCCCCAACCCAATAGAGGGGCATGTTGTGAATTGTCAGGAGGAGCTTAGGGTTGTCAGTGTTTGCAGGTTGTGAATTGTGTTTTGTGTTGTGTATTTGGAGAGTACTTTCAGATATGAATGTCTTTTGAATTTCATATTTGCAGTATTGATCATATGTAGTATATTATGAATTCTAGAGATCTATTTTTAGAACATAAAAAATGTAGTTTCATATAAAAGTGCAGACAATGTGATTCTCAAAGAAGAAACTGCAAGTTTCAGTTTCAGATAGGAAAGTGCAAGTTTCATTGGCAGAGCATTTATATTAACATGCCCTTTTCAAATTGGGATAACATCATGTTGGAAGTTTTATTCATGGTTGAAAATGGAACTACCAGCCAGTTAACGTCATGCTGATCAACATTCATGCAAAGCACATCTTCATATGATGCACAGTCAAAAAGATATGCAATTCTCAAAATGCCTATCGGGGTTGTGGTGGGACATATGCCAAGGAGTGGCTTATCATGGAGAGGGCCAAGAGTACGTCTCCAGGCTCTAGAGGCGGGAGTGAGAGAGAATGCCTAAGTCAGCGAATCTTACCCAGGTTCAGGGCTCTCCTATAAGATGACACCCCTAGTCCTGCTCTGCAGGGTCTCCGCATGATCACTATCTCAACAAGGTGACTACAGAGTTGCTCCTTGAGCTGTTTAGCTAGAGGAGGAAGATGAGCAGGGCTAGCCTTTCTTCCCTTCTCTATATGTGTGTGTGTGAATCTACTAAGGTTCTGAACCCTTTGCATGGGTGCCCTGGCGGTTTATATAGGCCTACCCCCCAGGGGAACAATGGTAATTTGGCCGGGTGTGGGACCCGGCCGTCAGTGTCTCTGGTCATCGGCATCTCCGCCGGCTGCTGGGGCCCGCCGCCTGGTGGGCCCCGTTGTCTGTCTTGTACCTGGCCGACAGGCCATGCCCGCCGCTTGCGGGTCTTGGCCGGCTTCTTAGCACTGTAGCTGTGCCACTGATGATGCATGCTTTGTCGGGGGAGGGTGGCTATAGTCCTGCCGCCTGGCGGGCGTTCACTGTAGCCACATCCCGTCTTATCTGGTTAATGGCGCACAGACTCCAAGGGAGGGGGGTGGCCGCCTGCTAGGAGTCGCCCCCCTCCCCCCGTGCCGACTGATCAGGGCTTGTCGTCTTCCAGCATCTCACGGACTGGTAGGGCCTGCCGCCTGCAGGCCGTACCGACAACTCGTCGTGGGAGCATGGCTATCTCTCCTATGATGATGTCACTGGCGGTGTGGCAACAGTGCTGCGCGGGGCGAGGGATGTCTACCTGGAACGCTGCATTGTAGCCGCTTTCAGCCCTAGATTTGGGGGTGGCAGGCTACATTGTAGCCACGTCCCGTCTCGTTGCTATAATGAGGTGCTAACTGTGAGGGAGTGAGGTGCCACTTGCTGGGAGTCGGCCCATCTTGTGGCCGCCTTCCGAGCTCCACCTCCTTCTAGCAGCCGGCCGCTAGGACTAGCCTGCCCCAAGAAGGCGATCCTTTGTGTTTGATGCCTGAGGGGTGTAGCCGACCCCGATGTCTTGAAATACCAAGGGGGGGCGATGAGGCTACCTATGGTAATTTACTCCGACAGTAGCCCCCAAAGCTGGTGGGGCACGGCGGCTGAAAAGGCGAGAAGACTGAGCATCTTCCTACTCCGAGTGATGTGATCGCATTGCGTCGTCCGTCTTCTGAAATGCTGGTTGCTGGGCTGAGTAGATGGCTCGGAACTTAAGGTAAGTTCCGAGCACTAACATTTTTCTTTTCTTCTATTGTCTTCGTTCCGGGATGACTAGAACATCCGTGCAGCCGCCTTCAACTCCCAGGTCCAGGAGCTGGCCAAGCGGACCACTGATTTGGCCGAAAGCCGAAGTAAGCACTCCGCCTTCTCTCTTGCGGGGCGAGGTCTAGACCGAGCTGCGCGCCAAGGAGGAGGAGTGCAGCAAGGCGGCCCAGGAGCACGACCGCCTGGTCAAGGAGTTGGCGGACCAGGCGGATCGACACAAGGTGGACCTCCAGAAGGTAAAGGATGACAAGGCCAACCTCCAGGCCGAGTTCGAGACTGAACGCTGGCCTGGGCCGATAAGGAGAAAGCTATGATTGACGGTGAGTTATCCTTTCTTTCTTGCAGCCGTTGACTTGTTATGTGAGCCTGCTTCTGGCCTCAGACTTCTTTTTCTTTCTTGTGCAGAATTCTTTCCTGGTCATGTCGCTGCCGCCAGCCAGGCCATTGAGGCTTGTAGCGATGAGCGAAGACGGGCTAGTGCATAAATCGTGCCCTACGCGCCCCGAACCCTCGGCGAGCAGCTTCTTGCCGTCCGAGCTCGCCTCTAGCCAGCTCATCAAATGCTCCGCCGCCTGCAGCGCGTCGAGGCCCAGGTGTTGACCGCCCTCTAAACGGATGCTCAGATCCCACGCACCCCCAACCGGACTGCCGAGTGGCTAGAGGTAGCAGTCGGCCGCTTTGAGCCTTGGAAGGCTCCGCGGCTCGTGCCAGTGCTGGGAGGGCCCTAGAGTTCGTCAAGGTGTGGTATCCAGGTCTGGAATTGGCCCAGCTGGCCACCTTCCGGCAAGAGGCCGCACCGGAGCTGGCGGTGGCAAGTCGCCACCTTACCAAACGCGTGGCGGCGATCACTGACTACACCGAAACCACCGAGTTCCTCCCCAAGATGAACGAGGAGGGCGCTGAGGTGCCACCCAACTGGATCGGGCTGAACCCAGAGTATGGTGAGGACTCTGCGGAGGAGATCGCCTCTAGCGATGAGGGCGAGGATGAAGAAGGCGAGGATGAAGAGGGCGAGGAAGGTGAAGATAACACACTGGAAGGCGGAGCGGACGGCCAGCCCAGCCTGATCGAGCCTCAAGAAACAAGCCGCGTGCGAGCGCGCCGACCGCTACTGATGCTGACCAGGCCGAGACTCATCAGATGGCCACTTCACCAGCCGGCGCTGCCAACTCCACCAACCTGCTGGACCCGCCCGTTGCTCCCCTGTCCTAGGCGGCCAGTTTTATCTCATCCTTTCCTGCTTTTGTAATCTCTCGAATAAGCTCATTAAATTTGCATAGTTCCACCCGCTGGTGGTGTATTCAAACTTGTTGAATTCTAGCTATGAGCCTTGCTATCTAAATTAATTTAATTCGCACAAGTTGTGCTTTGCGGGGCCCTGACTTGTCTTGCTTTTCTGCTATTTTTGCCTTTTTCCTTTGCCATCTTCCCTTGGCTACCGCCTTGCCAGCCAGGCAGCCACTCCGTGGTCTGTTGCTGGGTCAGGTACTTGGCCATTTTGGGAAGACAAGTACTTTGGCCGCTTAGAACGTATCAAGTAACGTGAAAAGCCGGTCGGTCGGCTGCTTAGCAGCCGGATGGTGAGGCGATGTCACACCCCCGATGTGACTATAGCTCCCACGTGTCGAGGCACGACTTAGAGACATAATCGCATTGAAGGCATATGTCGCAAGTTAGGCAATCTTCACAACATCCCATGTAATAGAAATAATAAGGGGGAGATAACATAGTTGGCTTACACTCGCCACGTCAATCAAGTACATAAATAACATTACATCATCCAAACACTCATGGTCCGACTACGGCGCCAAAATAAAAGATAACCCAACAAGCGACACGGTACCAATCACCCCCAACTGGGCACCACTACTGATCATCGGGAAAGGAAACATAGTATCGTTGAGAGTCTTCGTCGAACTCCCACTTGAGCTCAAACGCGTCTCCTGGAGCGGAATCATCAGGCCCTGCATCTGGTGTAATAGTAATCTGTGAGCCACAGGGATTCAGCAATCTTGCACCCTCGCGATCAAGACTATTTAAGCTTATAGGTAAGGCAAGGTAAATATATGTGGAGCTGCAGTGAGCGACTAGCAAATATGGTGGCTAACTTATTCGCAAAAGAGAGCAAGAAGAGGAGGGAAAGCACGAGCGAGAAACTAGAGAACAACCTGCGCAAACATTACTCCAACACCATGTCCGCTTCCCGGACTCCGCCGAGAAGAGGCCATCACGGTAACACCCTCAGTTGATTCATTTTAATTATGTTAAGGTTCAAGTTATCTACAACCGGACATTAACAAATTCCCATCTGCCCATAACCGCGGGCACGTCTTTCGAAAGTTCAAATCCCTGCAGGGGAGTCTCAACTTAGCCCATGAAAAGCTCTCACGGTCAATGAAGGAAAAGACCTCCTCCCAAGACGTTCCGATCAGGCTCGGTATCTCGGTTCTTCAAGACACTTAGACAGGTTAAAACAAGATCAGCAACACCGCCCGAATGTGTCGACAAATCCTGATAGGAGCTGCACATATCTCTTTCTCAGGGCACACTCAGATTGTCCTAGGTACGGGTAGGCCAGCCCAGAGTTTCCCCTGGTGGCCACCGGTAGCTGACAGGTGGACCAACACTCAGAGGAGCACTGACCCGGGGGGGTTAAAATAATGATGACCCTTGAGTCTGCAGAACCCAAGGAAAAGAAAAGGCTAGGTGGCAAAAGGTAAAACCACTGTTGGGCATTGCTGGAAAAGCTTTAATCAAGGCGAACTATCAAGGGGTTCCCATTATAACCCAACCGCGTAAGGAACGCAAAATCCGGGAACATAACACCGATATGACGGAAACTAGGGCGGCAAGAGTGGAACAAAACACTAGGCGAGAGGCTGAGCCTTCCACCCTTTACCATGTATATAGATGCATTAAGATAACAAGATAATATAATGATATCGCAACAAGTAAAATAAATGTTCCAACAAGGAACGTCCTCCAATCTTCACCTGCAACTAGCAACGCTATAAGAGGGGCTGGGCAAAGCGGTAACATAGCCAATCAACGGTTTGCTAGGACATGGTGGGTTAGAGGTTTGACATGGCAATTTGGGAGGCTTGAAATCAAGTGGTAGGCATCGTAGCATTGGCATAGCATAAGAGCGAGCAAACTAACATAGCAAAGATAGTAGTGATTTCGAGGGTATGATCGTCTTGCCTGCACAGTGGTCAGAGTTGACTGGATCCTCGAAAGCAAACTCAACGGGCTCCTCGTTAGCGAACTCGTCTACAGGCTCTACCCAAACAAGACAAACAACCAACAAGGACAAAATCAACCACGTGCAAACTCAAACAACACAATGCAAAAATGATATGCTATGCGGGATGCGATGCGGGATGCAAAATGCAAGATATGACAGGAAATGCATGAACCTGGCCTCAACTTGGAATTCCAAGTGTGCCACTGGAAAGATGAGATGAAATCTCTTGAAAATGATATAAAGAACACCGGAATCGGAGTTACGGTTTGGAAATGGCAAGCGATTCAAAAATGACACCGGTCTGCGATTTACAGCAAGTAGGCATCTAAATGCAATGAGATGAACATGCTACAGCACACAAACAAGACAACAAAATACATGGCAGGGATGCACACAAGATGCTTAACAAAAGTCTAGCACTGAGCTACGGCCAATTCATCCATTAACAGGTTCAAACAAGCATGGCAAAAATGCATATGGCAAACAGATCTCGGACTTAGTGAAATCAACACTTGTCTGGAATTTCAAATCAGGTAGCCCTCTTTGGAGCAAGAAAACTACATGCTACAGGATCTGAACATGGAAAAGTAAAGCATGGCATGGAGCTACTCAAAGAGCTTAACCAAAGTCCCTTAGTGACCTTGAGCCAAAAGGGATCAGAAAATACAATTGCAAGCATGTGAACATAGCAAAAACATAATCAGTTTTCATACTTAGTGAAAACTGACACATGCTGAAATATAACTCAAGTAGGCATGTTTACGAGCTCGATGCACTCACTACGGTGCAAGTCATGGCAAGACAAGAATACACCCATCAAGAAGGCACAAAATACAAGCTGGACATGGCAAGAACAATAGCATAGAATGCACGAATCAACTACAATATCACCGGTAAAATTGCAAACAAGTTGACAATCTGCCCAGATTCACAAAGTAGCAAAAGTAGAGCTCGATTGACTCAAGCTAGGTTGCTTCATAATTGCAAAAAAAGACATGGATGGATAGAGAACTACAATATTAACAAAACTCCCTTACTAATCATCCTCAAAAGAGGCACGGATCACTAGGAAACAACAAGAACATATGGCATCATGAGATAAACAGCTCCAGGACTTAGTGAAAATGCTAAGTCCCTGAAAACAGAATTACTAAGTGCACCACTTTGCAAGCTTGCACTAGTCACCACACACATCCCAAAAATACATGGGTTGAACCTCTGGAAAGATGACAAAACACTTAACAAAACATATGTAGAGCATCATGGCATATCATGCACACATTAATCATGGCAAAAAAGACAAAAACCTAAACGGATTAGCAGATCTGACAATTAACTCAAGTAGCCCTACTCTAATAGCATTTCGGGCATCAAGATGAACTCAAATGAAAATGATACAATGGAATGAAATGATGTACTCTCTGAGATGAACATTTTGATATGCTATATGCATGAATCGGAGCTATGGATGCAAAGTTACGGCAGGTCAAAGTATGCAACATGGTCTAGGGTTTTTGAGGGAAAAGTCAACCGAGACGAAAATATCCCAGATCTGGATCGCACGCGGATCGAGGATCGCCGTAGATGCACTGTTCGCCGGAGTTGGAGGGGGGTCGCCGGACATGGAGATTCCGACGGAGGAGGGGGCGGCGGCTGCCGGAGCTAGGGACGGCCGGAGCGGTGCGGGGAGGCGCGGCGAGGGGCGGCCGGATCCGGGCCCGGAGGCGCGAGGCGACGCGGCCGCGGTCGTCGCCGGCGAGGGGCGAGGCGGCCGCCGGTGAAGGCGCGCGCGGGCGGCGCGGTGGCGGGGAGGCGGCGCGAGGAGGCGGGCGCGCGAGGCGAGGCGGGCGGCGGTGCGGGCCGGGGGGGCCCGGCCTGGGCTGCGGCGGGCCCGCGCGGCGGGGAGACGCGGCGATGTGGGTGCCCGGGCGGACGAATCCCTGGGCGCCACGTGGCGGCGGACGGCGGTCCGGACGTGTCCGTCGGTGGCGAAATGGGTCCGATGCGCGTGAAGACGAATGGATCTAGGGTTTGATCCGGAATTTCGGAGGAGGGGCTAGTTTTATAGGTAGAGGGAGCTAGGAGAGTCCAAATGAGGTGCGGTTTTCGGCCACGCGATCGTGATCGAACGCTCTAGATGATGGAGCTGAGTTTGGTGGGTTTTGGGCCAAATTGGAGGGGTGTTGGGATGCAACACACACGAGGCCTTTTCGGTCCCTCGGTTAACCGTTGGAGTATCAAACGAAGTCCAAATGATACGAAACTTGACAGGCGGTCTACCGGTAGTAAACCAAGGCCGCTTGGCAAGTCTCGGTCCAATCCAGAAATGTTTAATCCCCACACACGAGAGAAAGCTAGAAATGACCACCGGAGGAGAACGAAGCGCCGGAATGCAAAACGGACAACGGGGGAAAATGCATGAGACGAACACGTATGCAGATGCAATGCACATGATGACATGATATGAGATGCATGACAACGACAACAACACACGAAGACAAAATCCGAACCCGAGGAAATAAATATAACTTAACGCCGGAAACGGCAAGAGTTGGAGTACAATTTGGGAAAGTTACATCCGGGGTGTTACAACACTCCACCACTACGAAAGGATCTCGTCCGGAGATCTAGGACTGAAAGAACGCCGGGTACTCAGAATGGAGGTGATCCTCGCGTTCCTAGGTAGCTTCACGGTCGGAATGGTGTGACCACTTTACTTTGAGAAATCTGATTGACTTGTTGCGAGTCTTGCGTTCAGTCTCTTCAGGAATAGCAACTGGGTGCTCACGATAGGAGAGATCTTCTTGGAGCTCAATGTCCTCGAAGTTGACGGTGCGGTCAGGAGTCTTGAAGCACTTTCGAAGCTGAGAGACATGGAACACGTCATGAAAATTTGCACAGTTTGAAGGAAGCTTGAGTTGATAGGCGAGGTCGCCTCTCTTGCTGACAATCTTGAAAGGTCCCATGTATCTGGGGGCAAGCTTCCCTTTGATACCGAAGCGACAAGTACCTTTCATAGGAGAGAGAAGGAGGTAAACATGATCTCCGATCTCGAAAGCCAAATCACGGTGCTTACTATCATAGTAGCTCTTCTGGCGGGATTGGGCTACTTTGAGGTTATCACGAATGACTTTGCACATTTCCTCTATCTCTGTGATTAAGTCATTACCCAAAAGCTGACGTTCACCGGTTTCAGACCAGTTGAGAGGGGTACGGCACTTCCTGCCATACAGAATTTCAAAAGGGGCCTTGCCCAAACTTGCTTGAAAACTGTTGTTGTAGGAGAATTCAGCATAAGGAAGACAATCCTCCCACTTCATGCTGAAGGAGATCACACAAGCCCTGAGCATATCTTCAAGAATCTGGTTGACACGCTCGACTTGACCGCTAGTTTGAGGATGGAAAGCTGTGCTGAAGCGGATGTCCGTGCCCATGGCCTTCTGAAAAGAATCCCAAAACTTTGAGGTAAAGATGCTGCCACGGTCTGAAGAGATCACTTGTGGAATAACGTGCAGAGAGACAATACGAGAGGTATAGAGTTCCACCAAATGAGCTGCAGTGATCGACTCTTTGATAGGCAGAAAGTGAGCCACTTTGGTGAGTTTATCGATGACAATGAATATAGCATCATTGCCACGCTTGGACTTTGGGAACCCAGTCACGAAGTCCATTTCAATGTGGTCAAACTTCCATTCTGGAATGGCAAGAGGTTGGAGGAGACTAGCTGGCCTTTGGTGTTCTGCCTTCACTCTTCTACAGACATCACACTGATTCACGAATTGAGCAATCTCGCGCTTCATTCGAGTCCACCAATAAGCTTTCTTGAGGTCCTGATACATCTTCGTGCTCCCAGGGTGGATGGAGAGGAGAGAATTGTGAGCCTCGTTCATGATCACTTTACGAAGGTCACCTTTGGGTACAACAATACGATCCTCGAAGAAGAGAGTGTCCTTGTCATCAAGGCAGTAGCACTTGTACTTGGGTTGACTCTTGGCAATCCCAATCTTCACCTTTTCACCATAGCATCAAGAAGCTGGGCTTGGCGAATATGGTCTTCCAAGGTAGGAGAGACTTGAAGGTTGGTGAGGAAACCTTGAGGAACAACTTGCAGATTAAGTTTGTGGAAAGCTTCACAAAGCTCGGGTTGATAAGGCTTGAGAATCAGACTGTTGCAATAAGCTTTCCTGCTCAATGCGTCAGCAATCACATTGGCCTTGCCTGGAGTATACTCAATACTCGGATTATACTCTTGAATCATTTCGACCCATCGAGTTTTCCTGAGGTTGAGATTAGGCTGAGTGAAGATGTACTTGAGACTCTTGTGATCAGTGAAAATGTCCACTTTTCTTCCCAATAGAAGATGCCTCCAAGTCAAAAGAGCATGCACAACTGCCGCCAACTCGAGATCATGAGTGGGGTAGTTCTTCTCATTAGGCTTCAACTGGCGAGATGTATAAGCAACAACTTTCTTCTCTTGCATCAATACCGCGCCAAGACCTTGGAGAGAGGCATCACAAAAGACCTCGTACGGCTTGGATTCATCAGGCGGAGTCAGAACTGGAGCAGTGATCAATTTCTCTTTCAAAGTGCTGAAAGCAATATCACACTCCGGAGACCAAACGTACTTGACGTGGTTCTGGAGAAGATTTGAGAGAGGCTTTGCGATTTTAGAAAAGTTTTCAACGAATCTTCGGCAATAGCTTGCGAGACCGAGAAAACTGCGGAGTTGCTTCACGTTCTGAGGAGGTTCCCAATTCACAATTGCAGACACCTTCTCAGGATTCACGGCAATGCCCTTCGCAGAGATGATATGACCAAGATAAAGAACCTCATCGAGCCAAAATTCACACTTGGAGAACTTGGCGTAGAACTGATGTTCCCTTAGCTTATCAAGAACCAAACACAAATGCTTGGCATGATCTTCCTTATTCTTCGAGAAAACCAGAATGTCGTCGAGATAGACCAAAACGAAGTCATTGGTGTAGGCGTTGAAGATGAAATTCATCATGCGAGAGAACGTCGGAGGAGCGTTGACGAGGCCAAAAGACATGACAGTGTATTCATATGAACCAAAGCTTGTCCTGAAAGCCGTCTTGGGAATATCTTGCTCACGGATTCGAATCTGATGATAACCCATACGGAGATCAAGCTTGGAGAATACTTGGGCACCTTTGAGTTGTTCGAACAGCTCATTGATGTTGGGAAGTGGGTATCTGTTCTTGATGGTCTTCTTGTTCACTGGACGGTAATCAACACAAATTCGGTCCGTTCCATCCTTCTTCTTCACAAAAAGAACACCACAACCCCATGGAGAAAAACTAGGCCGGATGAGACCCATTTTCTCTTGAATATCGAGTTGCTTCTTCAGCTCCTTCAACTCTTAAGGTCCGAGCTTGTAAGGACGATTGCACACTGGTTCCGTGCCAGGCTCAAGATCAATAACGAATTCAACTGGCCGGTGCGGAGGCATTCCTGGAAGCTCTTCTGGAAAGATGTCTTGATATTCGCAAACGACTGGAATTTGCGAAATAGCATCGAGTTCACCCCTCTCATTGAGAGAAAACAGACGAATGGTATCATCACGAGCGGCAAAGACAATTACATCCTCAGATGAATGAGTCAATTTAATCTTCCTTGCTGCACAATCAAGATGTGCCTTGTGCTTAGAAAGCCAATCCATTCCGAGAATAAGATCAATATCCGAGTCACCAAGAACCGTTGGGGAAGCTAGAAACTTGTAGTCACCCAAAGTGATAGTAACATCCGGAACGATGGAGTTAGCCTGCATGCGCTTACCGGGAGAGACAACTGCTAAAGGACTAGGCAAAACTTGCGAAACCAAATCATGCCTATTTGTAAACAGTCTCGAGATGAAGCAATGCGATGCACCAGTGTCAAAAAGAACTTTTGTAGGTATACCATTAACAGGAAGGTTACCCATGATCACATCTGAGGAGTCCTCCGCCTGAGCTGCGTTCATCAAGTTGACCTTGGCGTGCTTGGGGATATGCTTGACCACAGCTGTACTTGCCGATCTGACAGGAGGAGGAGGAAGACGCCTCTGGTTGAAACACTTGTTGGCATAGTGACCCTTTTGTTGGCACTTGTTGCACGTGACCTTTGAAAGCAGACGGTGATACGGAGCACTCGATCTTGGAGCTTGAGACGAAGTATTGTTCTGAAAGCCAGGGTTGGGTGGCTGGGAAGAACCACTGCCACCTTTGCTCTTCTAATGATACGGCTGACGGAACGGAGGAGGAGGAAGCCAATACTTCTGCTGCTTGGCCACTTGAGTAGAGGAAGAAGGAGTAACATCTCTGACTCGCTTCTTGGAAGCATCACACCTCAACTGAGCAGCCTCTTGCTTCAGTGCCTTGTTGTAGAACTCATCGTATCTCAAGGGCTCAAAGAGAACAAGAGCGAGCTGAATATCTTCTCTGAGACCACCCCTGAACTGGTATATCATGCTCTTCTCATCAGGGACGTCCTTCTTGGCAAAGCGGGCGAGCTTCTGAAACAACTTGTTGTAGTCATAGACAGATAAAGAGCCTTGCTTCAGGTTGCGGAATTCCTCATGCTTGCTTTCAACCACGCTTTGAGGAATATGATGAGCTCGGAAATCTCAACGAAAATCATCCCAAGTGATAACACATCCACCTCTGGAGTCCTTGTACTACTGGAACCATTCTGCAGCTTGATCTTTGAGTTGGAAGGAAGCAAACTTAACAAAGTCCTCAGGCCTGACGTTACTGCACTCGAAATGCTTGCACAGATCCACAAGCCAATCGTCAGCATCGGTTGCCTCAACACAATTGCTGAAAGTCTTTGGCCCGTTAGCAAGGAACTGGTTGAGTGTAGCAAAGTGATTCTGATTGCTGCCTTGATTCCCTTGGTTGCCTTGATTGCGCTCTTGAAGAATTTGCATGATCAACTGTGCGTTTGCATTGGTTGCGGCCATCACAGCTTGCCATGCCTCCGGAGGAGGTGGAGGTGGTGGCGGATCAGGATTCGGAGTCGTGCGCGTTGGAGGAGCCATCCTGAAGAGGTTGACCACCATAAGCACATTGATAGACAATATTGAAGCTGAATCCAACGGAATGAAAATTGCAACATATAGTCTTCACATCCGAACAAAATGAATGAATGCATTCCTCTTGAAATGGTCACATATCCATAAATTGAGAAGCCATGTAGAATTAAGGTAGAGAAATAAATCAACAAGGTACGGATCAAGAACGAATAAGGTAAGAAATCCCAATATCAAACCAATATCCGTGGAAGAAGAACTAGAGCTACAAGAATTCCCACCTATGAAACTCCCGAACCTTTCCGGTTATGCAATCAGGTGTTGGGGATACAGGGGAAGCATAATATCTCACCCAAACTAGCAAATCCTACATCCAGCTGTATCCATCCTTCAACACATAACCAAGAAACCTTCGGAAACCATCTACCTCAACCTTCGAAAAAGCATCCGTTATACAAGTTATGGCGATACTCCCGAACTCCCGCCCCAGTACTGGGTGGCGTCGAGGTTATCTCACCAACGAACTACATAAAACAGATTTTCGATGTCGGCGTACTAAACTCAGGTATTCCAGAACTGCAACGATAAAATTATGACGACAACACCTCAGAGCTCAACTCCCCGGGACACTTCCACTAAACCCCTGACAGGAGGCACCAAGACAGTGTTCTCATCATAAAACCATTAGAACGATTCCAAGATACCCGCGTGATCCTAAATTTTTTTTTAGTGAAATTTGAGAAGAGAAGAGTCAAAACTCTACGTCAGGATGCCTTACCAGAGCGATGAGGAGACTGGGAAGTAAAAGGAATTCCTAAACTCTCCGATATATAATTCCTAAATGACTCAAAACATTTTTCTAGACACAACTCGGCCGCTAAAACGATCAAGCAATGGGGCTCCTAAGGTCGGGGAAGGCTCTGATTACCAACTTGTCACACCCTCGATGCGATTATAGCTCCCACGTGTCGAGGCACGACTTAGAGACAAAATCGCATTGAAGGCATATGTCGCAAGTTAGGCAATCTTCACAACATCCCATGTAATATAAATAATAAAGGGGAGATAACATAGTTGGCTTACACTCGCCACGTCAATCAAGTACATAAATAACATTACATCATCCAAACACTCATGGCCCGACTACAGCGCCAAAATAAAAGATAACCCAACAAGCAACACGGTCCCAATCACCCCCAACTGGGCACCACTACTGATCATCGGGAAAGGAAACATAGTATCGTTCAGAGTCTTAGTCGAACTCCGACTTGAGCTCAAACGCGTCTCTTGGAGTGGAATCATCAGGCCCTGCATCTGGTGTAATAGTAATCTGTGAGCCACAGGGACTCAGCAATCTCGCACCCTCGCGATCAAGACTATTTAAGCTTATAGGTAAGGCAAGGTAAATATATGTGGAGCTGCAGCGAGCGACTAGCAAATATGGTGGCTAACTTATTCGCAAAAGAGAGCGAGAAGAGGAGGCAAAGCACGAGCGAGAAACTAGAGAACAACCTGCGCAAACATTACTCCAACACCGTGTCCGCTTCCCGGACTCCGCCGAAAAGAGGCCATCACGGTAACACACTGAGTTGATTCATTTTAATTATGTTAAGGTTCAAGTTATCTACAACCGGACATTAACAAATTCCCATCTGCCCATAACCGCGGGCACGGCTTTCGAAAGTTCAAATCCCTGCAGGGGAGTCCCAACTTAGCCCATGAAAAGCTCTCACGGTCAACGAAGGAATAGACCTCCTCCTAAGACGTTCCGATCAGGCTCCGTATCTCGGTTCTTCAAGACACTTAGACAGGTTAAAACAAGACCAGCAACACCGCCCGAATGTGCCAACAAATCCCGATAGGAGCTGCACATATCTCTTTCTCAGGGCACACTCAGATTGTCCTAGGTACGGGTAGGCCAGCCCAGAGTTTCCCCTGGTGGCCACCGGTAGCTGACAGGTGGACCAACACTCAGAGGAGCACTGGCCCGGGGGGGTTAAAATAATGATGACCCTTGAGTCTGCAGAACCCACGGGAGTTGGGCATTGCTGGAAAAGCTTTAATCAAGGCGAACTATCAAGGGGTTCCCATTATAACCCAACCGCGTAAGGAACGCAAAATCCGGGAACATAACACCGATATGACGGAAACTAGGGCGGCAAGAGTGGAACAAAACACTAGGCGAGAGGCCGAGCCTTCCACCCTTTACCAAGTATATAGATGCATTAAGATAACAATAATATAATGATATCCCAACAAGTAAATAAATGTTCCAACAAGGAACGGCCTCCAATCTTCACCTGCAACTAGCAACGCTATAAGAGGGGCTGAGCAAAGCGGTAACATAGCCAATCAACGGTTTGCTAGGACATGGTGGGTTAGAGGTTTGACATGGCAATTTGGGAGGCTTGAAATCAAGTGGTAGGCATCGTAGCATTGGCGTAGCAAAAGAGCGAGCAAACTACATAGCAAAGAAAGATAGTAGTGATTTCGAGGGTATGATCATCTTGCCTGCACAGTGGTCAGAGTTGACTGGATCCTCGAAAGCAAACTCAACGGGCTCCTCATTAGAGAACTCGTCTCCCGGCTCTACCCAAACAAGACAAACAAGCAACAAGGACACAATCAACCACGTGCAAACTCAAACAACACAATGCAAAGATGATATGCTATGCGGGATGTGATGCGGGATGCAAAATGCAAGATATGACAGGAAATGCATGAACTTGGCCTCAACCTGGAATTCCAAGTGCTCCACTGGAAAGATGAGATGAAATCGCTTGAAAATGATATAAAGAACGCCGGAATCGGGGTTACGGTTTGGAAATGGCAAGCGATTCAAAAATGACACCGGTCTGCGATTTACAGCAAGTAGGCATCTAAATGCAATGAGATGAACATGCTACATCACACAAACAAGACAACAAAATACATGGCAGGGATGCACACAAGATGCTTAACAAAAGTCTAGCACTGAGCTACAGCCAATTCATCCATTAACAGGTTCAAACAAGCATGGCAAAAATGCATATGGCAAACAGATCTCAGACTTTGTGAAATCAACACTTGTCTAGAATTTCAAATCAGGTAGCCCTCTTCGGAGCAACAAAACTACATGCTATAGGATCTGAACATGGCAAAGTAAAGCATGGCATGGAGCTACTCAAAGAGCATAACAAAAGTCCCTTAGTGACCTTGAGACAAAAGGGATCAGAAAATACAATTGCAAGCATGTGAAGATAGCAAAAACATAATCAGTTTTCATACTTAGTGAAAACTGACACATGCGGAAATATAACTCAAGTAGGCATGTTTACGAGCTCGATGCACTCACTACGGTGCAAGTCATGGCAAGACAAGCATACACCCATCAAGAAGGCATAAAATAAAAGCTGGACATGGCAAGAACAATAGCATAGCATGCACGGATCAACTACAACACCACCGGCAAAATTGCAAACAAGTTGACAAGTTGCCTAGATTCACAAAGTAGCAAAAGTAGAGCTCGATTGACTCAAGTTAGGGTGCTCCATAATTCCAAAAAAAGACATGGATGGATAGAGAACTACAATATTAACAAAACTCCCTTACTGATCATCCTCAAAAGAGGCACGGATCACTAGGAAACAATAAGAACATATGGCATCATGAGATAAACAGCTCCAGGACTTAGTGAAAATGCAAAGTCCCTGGAAACAGAATTACTAAGTGCACCACTTTGCAAGCTTGCACTAGTCACCACACACATCACAAAAATACATGGGTTGCACCTCTGGAAAGATGACAAAACAGTTAACAAAACATATGTAGAGCATCAGGGCATATCATGCACACATTAATCTTGGCAAAAAAGACAAAAACCTAAACGGATTAGCAGATCTGACAAATAACTCAAGTAGCCCTCTTCTAATAGCATTTCGGGCATCAAGATGAACTCAAATGAAAATGATACAATGGAATGAAATGATGTACTCTTTGAGATGAACATTTTGATATGCTATATGCAAAGTTACGGCAGGTCAAAGTATGCAACATGGGCTAGGGATTCTGAGGGAAAAGTCAACTGAGACGAAAATATCCTAGATCTGGATCGCACGCGGATCGAGGATCGCCGTAGATGCACTGTTCGCCGGAGTTGGAGGGGGGTCGCCGGACTTGGAGATTACGGCGGAGGAGGGGGCGGCGGCTGCCGGAGCTGGGGCCGGCCGGAGCGGCGCGGGGAGGCGCGGCGAGGGGCGGCCGGATCCGGGCCAGGAGGCGCGGGGCGACGTGGCCGCGGTCGTCTTCGGTGAGGGGTGAGGCAGCCGCCGGCGAGGGCGCGCACGGGTGGAGCGGTGGCGGGGTGGCGGCGCGAGGAGGCGGGCGCGCGCGGCGAGGCGGGCGGCGGTGCGGGCCGGGGGGGCCCGGCCTGGGCTGCGGCGGGCCCGCGCGGCGGGGAGACGCGGCGATGTGGGCGCCCGGGCGGATGAATCTCGGGGTGCCACGTGGCGGCGGACGGCGGTCCGGACGTGTCCGTCGGTGGCGAAATGTGTCCGGTGCGCGTGAAGACGAATGGATCTAGGGTTTGATCCGGAATTTCGGAGGAGGGGCTAGTTTTATAGGTAGGGGGAGCTAGGAGAGTCCAAATGAGGTGCGGTTTTCGGCCACGCGATCGTTATCGAACGCTCTAGATGATGGAGCAGAGTTTGGTGGGTTTTGGGCCAAATTGGAGGGGTGTTTGGCTGCAACACACACGAGGCCTTTTCGGTCCCTCGGTTAACCGTTGGAGTATCAAACGAAGTCCAAATGATACGAAACTTGACAGGCGGTCTACCGGTAGTAAACCAAGGCCGCTTGGCAAGTCTCGGTCCAATACGGAAATGTTTAATCCCCACACATGAGAGAAAGCTAGAAATGACCACCGGAGGAGAACGAAGCGCCGGAATGCAAAACGGACAACGGGGAAAATGCTCGAATGCATGAGACGAACACGTATGCCGATGCAATGCACATGATGACATGATATGAGATGCATGACAACGACAACAACACACGGAGACAAAACCCGAACCCGAGGAAATAAATATAACTTAACGCCGGAAACGGCAAGAGTTGGAGTACAAATTGGGAAAGTTACATCCGGGGTGTTACATGCGAGGAGCCGGCTACGCCTATCTAGATGCTTTTTTCCTTAGACTTTTTTGTGTGGACACCATTTCTTGACTTTAGCTCTTGCCAGCCGGACAGTCGCTCTGCGAGTTGTGGCTTGTGGCAAGAGAGGGCTTAGATGCCAGCACACTACTTGTCCGGCTGCAGGTAGCATCAAGATAGTACAAGCTGACAAGCCCCCGGGCCGACTGGTCGAACCTGGTGCCAGTCGAAGGAAGGAAATAACACATTCACGGGTATAAAACTTATCATATAGATAAAAAGGGGAGCCCCTGAGTGCTCCTCGAGGGTCCCAATGTCTTTGCGCTTAATACAAAAGGTAGCGTGGTACATACTGCATTTAACTATAAAATCTTCGGAGGAGATGTGCTTTCCATGGGCGCTTTGTTTCTTTGCCGGAATCTTCCCTCTTGCGTGCCCTGGTCTTCTGTGCATCAATCAGGTAATAGGAGTCGTTGCCGAAGGCTTTGCTGATGATGAAGGGGCCTTCCCAAGGGGCCGAGAGCTTGTGTTGGCCGGCTGTTCACTGGATCGGCCGGAGTACAAGGTCCCCCTCTCGGAAGGATCTTGGCTTGACCTTCCGACTGTGGTAGCGGTGGAGGCTCTGCTGGTAGATGGCGGACCGACTGAGTGCCAACAGCCAGCCCTCTTCCAGCAGATCAATGCCGTATTCTCGGGCTTCCCTCGCCTCCGCCTCCGTGTACATGGTGACGCAAGGTGAGTCGAACTCAATGTCAGTTGGGATGACGGCCTCGACCCTGTACACGAGGAAGAAAGGAGTGAAGCTGGTTGATTTGTTCGGAGTGGTGCGTAGACTCTAGAGGACGACAGACAGCTCATCGATCCAGCAGCCGGACAAGCGCTCTAGCGGCTCGACCAGTCGGGGCTTGGTGCCGGAGAGGATGAGGTTGTTTGCTCGCTCGACTTGGCCGTTTGACTGCGGATGGGCAACAGACGCTAAGTCCGGTCAGATGCCCTACATAATGCAGAAACGAGCCAAGGCGCCTTTGGCAAAGTTTGTGCCATTGTCGGTGATGATGATGTGCGGTATACCATACTGGACAGTGATATCTATGATGAAGGTCATAGTAGTCGGACCATTCAACTTCTTGATTAGTCTTGCTTCAATCCACTTGGTGAATTTGTCCACAACAACAAGCAGATGAGTCATGCCGCCGCCCGCTGTCTTGAATGGGCCCACCATGTCCAGCCCCCACACGGAAAAAGGCCAAGTAAGGGGGTGGCCTTGAGTGCAGAAGCCGACATATGTTGCTTGGAGCTGAATTTCTGGCACCCCTTGCATTTCTTGACCAAATCGTTGGCGTCTTCTAGAGCAGTCAGCCAGAAGAAGCCATGGCGGAAGGCTTTGGCGACAAGGGATCTGTAGGCCGCGTGGTGTCCGCACTCGCCTTGGTGGATGTCTCTGAGGATTGCCTTGCCCTTCTCTGGCTCCACGCAGACTGGAACACACCAGTGATGCTACGCCTGACAAGTTCTCTGTTTACTATCATGTACGCTCCTGCCCGGTGTTGCAACTACCGGGTCGAGAACTCGTCGGCTAGTAGCTCGCTGCTCACCAGAAAGTTGAGGATGGGCTGCGTCCCTGATGGTGCTTTGACTTCATTCACTATCATTACGGTCACTGAAACTAGGGTGGTTGGGATTGGGGGGCGGCGGGGTGGAGTTGGTCGCCGCTTGCTGCGTTGTTGAAGTCCCCGGGCTGACTGCTGCAGCCCCCGGGCCGCATTCTGAAGTCCCCGATGTCGGTGTCAAAACAGGCGGATCTCGGGTAGGGGGTCCCGAACTGTGCGTCTAGGATCGATGGTAACAGGAGATGGGGGACACAATGTTTACCTAGGTTCGGGCCCTCTCTATGGAGGTAAAACCCTACGTCCTGCTAGATTGATATTGATGAATATGAGTGTTACAAGAGTGGATCTACCTCGAGATCGTAATGGCTAAACCCTAGAAGTCTAGCCTATATGGGTATGGTAATGAGTATATGTGGTGTCCTTTCCGGACTATCCCCTTCGGTTTATATGGACACCGAAGGGATCTAGGGTTTACATGGAGTCGGTTACATAAGAAGGAATCTTCGGTCGCCAAGCTTGCCTTCCACGCCAAGTAGAGTCCCATCCGGACACGGTGCAGTCTTCGGCCTTCATGTCTTCACAGCCCATTAGTCCGGCCCATAGATAACTGGCCGGACGCCCGAGGACCCCTTAGTCCAGGACTCCCTCAGTAGCCCCTGAACCTAGCTTCAATGATGAGGAGTCCGGCGCGCAGATTCGTCTTCGGCATTGCAAGGCGGGTTCCCTTCTCCCGAACTCCAGAATAGTCTTCGGACAACGTAAGCATATTTGGACCTGTGTACATAATGGCAGATAATATAATACCCCACGAGCCCAACCTATTGATAATTTTTCATGACATCATATCGTGCCTGCCCGGTTGCTATTTCCAACCGTCGGCTAGTGAGCCGCCCCACGTCTCGGGGTGCAGTTTTACTGGCACGCTTTTGTCAAGGCAGAGATCGTGTTCCTTTATTTACGGGATTTTCATTAACGTAGGCGTGGGTAACCCAACCGTCCCCTGGGTACAACTCCTTGGTAATAGGTAAGCTTAGAGAACCTGGGGGAGACGCCCAATACTTGGGGCCTTTATATAGAGACCCAATCTCATTTTCTTCCTTTGTGCTTGCTTCTTCCTCAACCCCAGCCACCCCAAGTTCCAACCCTCGGGTTCCAATCTCCACCAGCCCTAGTCATGTCCGGATCCAACCATCAGGGCCAGTGGGTGGCTTCTTCTGTCACAGAGGAGGATATTGCGAAGCTCCGCGCAGCGAGGTATCTGACCTCGAAAATCTTTCATCAGCTCCCTGCACAAAGACAAGTCATACCGACCCCAGATCTGGCGAGAGCGTAGTATTTGTATCCCACTTCCTTCATGGGCTAGGTTTCACGCTTAACCCCTTCGTCCGGGGGCTCATGTTCTACTATGGACTCGATTTTCATGATCTGGCCCCGGACTCTATTCTCCTCATCTCGACATTTGTCGTCACATGTGAGGCCTTACTCCGGACTCCTCCGCACTTTGGTTTGTGGCTCAAGACCTTTGGTGTGAGGCCGCAGGTGATAGTGGAGGAGCAGGCATAGTGCGGCAGCGTCATAATAGGCAAGCTGGCTGGCGCGGATTGGCCCGAAGGATCTTTCGCCAAATCTCCCGACCTATGGTAGCAGGGTTGTTTTATATCAACGAGCCGCGAAGATCCAAGTGGGCGGCTACACCTACGTTCTGTCCCGGTCCTCCAATTCAACTTGCTTCATGGGTCAATATGGGATTGGACTAGGGATCCATCAACGAAGTGCAGACTCTGCAAAGCCGCATCCGATGCCTTACCGGGAAGGGCATCGATCTTGTGAGTGTCGTTCAAATAATGCTAGTCCGCCGGATCCTGCCGTGTCAGCGGCGGCCTCTTCGTATGTTGGAGTTTAACCCAGAAGGGCGACGGACCCTATAGCACTGCTTCAGCACTATGCACGAAGGAATGTGGAAATTGTATTTTGGGGAACGAGGGCAATGGACAGACACTACCGAAGATGTTGGCCTTGACTGCAATCGCCCGGCTCGGTGAGTACTCGAGCACCTTTCATTCGAGCATATTTTAACAAGATATTGAACAACCCGTCCTTGCTCAGGACTAGATAAAGAAGGCGGTAATAATCTTGTGTCCGGCGCCTCTTCCCGAAGGCCCTATGACTGACCCGCTGACGAGAATGTGGATTCCAACACCGTGCCAGGTGGCTGCGTCCGGGGAAACCGAAATCCTTCCGCCCAAGGGCAAGAGTGCAGAGGGAGCCTTCCAGGGTAAGAAGAGGGTCGCCTCCGAAGATCAGAAGGGGAAGCCTTCCAATAGAGGAAAAACTTCGTCGTCGAGTGGCTTGGGCCGGGCGAGCGAGGCTGCCGTAGAGTTTGATGACGAGGACGAACCTTGACGCAGACCGTAAACGAGGCTGGGGTACTTTAAACGCACCTCATTCTTTTTTCAGTGAAGTAATCATCCGATATGTGTTCGTCCATGCAGGTTAACGCCTGGTGCTTCTCAATCATCCTCCTCCTCGGGAGATCTTCTTCCAGAGATGATGGAGAGTGACACGCCTCCTCCGGCCCCGTCGCCCAATAGAGGAGATGATACCAAGGTATTGTCCCGAAGGGCACCCGAAGGCGGTGCCTCCATCACCCGAGGTTCCGGGATCGAGACTGGCATCCCCGAACCGTCTGGTTTACAGCCGGAGACGGTTCTGGAGGCAAGCGAGTGGGTTCCTTCACTGGAATGCCGTACTCCGGCGGTGGTTTCCGAAGACGCAAGAGCGCCAGAAATGCTGACGGACATGCTATGACGAGCGTCTATTTCAGAAGAGCACCATTCCTTGATGGTTACGGTTGTCGAAAGGGTTCTATCCACGAGGAGTGGACTGAACAAGGACTTCACGAGCCTTCTAAGAGGTTTTGAGGTTTGTGATGTAGCTTGTTCAATTGAATTTCATTGACAGAATGCACCTGCTGCGTATGCAGTAGCCCCTGAGACTCAGGTTGTCTTCCAAAGGGAGCGATCGGAGGATCAAAGAGATATTCTCAGGTATTAACCTCGGTTTAATTTGAAATACAGGCTGCTTCCCGTCCTACGGCTGCCCGGAATACGGAAGTGGTCGAACTGCATTGCGGAGGATGACGTTGCATTGATCAACAGGCGTCTTGACGACTTGCAAGGTATGTATTTCGAGCATTCTTTACATCAGTGTGCTTGACGTGGGAAAGAGCTTTATATGAGATGTGCATAAAATGCAGATGTTGCTGCCGCCGTGGAGGCACTTTGGTCGGAGCTAATCCGGGCCAAGGAGCGGGCCTAGCTTAGTGATGCTGCTGCTGAAGGAGCATCAATTAAACTGAAGGCCGAACAAGTTGCGCGATGCCAGGGCAAGGAGAAGATATCCAAGATGACCCTCGCTTTGGAGGGTGCTACTGGCCGCTGCGAATTTCTTGAGAAGGAGAATAAAGCCTTAACGGCTGAACTGGACAAGGCCCAACAGGAGGCAAGAGAAGCACGATCTGAATCCAGAGCACTCCGTGAGGAGATTCGGCAGTCGAAAGAGATATTGGCTGGAAAGCCCTTTCTACTGTAGAGTAAGTTCGGTGACCCGGACTATGTTCAGCTGAACCAAGTGTGGAGTTCTCCGGACGAGTATTTTGACTTGCCGAAGAGTTCTTCCGATGCGGCATGGTATTACCAAGCGCAAGCTGGATATGCAACGGAGAAGCTTTTTTGGTCATAGTTTGGTGTGTCAAAATGCCCACTGCTGCTTAATGAACAGATGTCCCAATGGGCCGAACTTCATAGGGTATCTGGCACTACCATGAAGGATGTCATAGTCCGGCTATGGCCGACCGAGCCTGTGCCGAATAGCTATTTTGCTTTGGTGCAGAAGCTTGTCAATGCAGTGTCGCGAATCGATGCTGTGAAGCGATTGGTGTGCATTGAAGGTGCACGGATGGCCCTTGCCCGAGTCAAGACATTCTGGGGGAAGATGAAGGCTATCGATGTCGCAACGAAGGGTCCAACCAAGGGCGTGGACCGTCCGAAACCAGAGCATTATTTTGAAGACGTCCTGGAGGCCGCCCGCTCGATTGAGGGTCAATGTTCGAAGCACTTAATGTTCGAGTAAGGTGTATGATGATTGTAAAAGACAACTTTATAGTTAATCTATTTACGTTTTGCTTGAAAACCTTGAATTCCTCCTGTGCGGTCATTTTAATATAATCTGAAAGAATTCCAGTCATCGGCTTCAGCCCCCTCGTAGGAAGTACGGGGGTGTTCGAAAAAGCATTTAATCACTCTTTATCCAACGTCTTGGTCCATGAAGGAGGTGTTAATGCGGTGAACTAGGCAATCGGACTATGAGGCGTTAACACTTTCACTTAACCATAGGAGTTTTATGGTGGGGCTACGACATAGCCCCTGGTGTGTATGCGGCGTGTGGTGCCTTACATATCTGATCTGAAAAAGATCCCTCGTATTACACAGAGAATCACTAAAGAGTCCAATAAGTCGTCAAATTGTTGACCAGCTCTCGCTGCATCATGACAGTCAGTTTTCGGCTTTCTCTACTGAGGTGCCCATCCAGTCTAGGCCAGGACACAATCGCAGTAGTTCTCCCTTTACTACCCTAGCCGATAGAGCGGAACGTAGGGTAGCAAACACAGGAGCCGGGCAACCCAACTATTGACCCAAGACAATGATTCGGAGCTGATGCATATAAGGCCAAACTTCCGATGTCGAAGTATGCTATAGAGCTATTCGGACTTTTACTGGCAACTCATGTGTTCCCATGCCGAGCCCCTGGCAGGGTGTGTCAAGGAGCATCTGCAAAGCAGCCGGTAAGGCCATACTTTATTGTTGAAAGGATATGAGAGATCGGTTCGGGTGAGGCTTACTGAGAATGGAGCGATGTGCCAATGATAAATTTATGTATATATACAGAAACCATAGACCCGGCTATTTGACATGCTCGTGGTCGGGATCAGAGGAAAAGGGGCATAGTACAGGCTCGGACTAAAGAGTGCGGTCTACCAAAGGTAATTTTGGACCTCCTGTCGCACGTCTGTGTAGCCCATCCTCGAGGAGTGGGATCCTTAACGGAAGTAACCCCATAGGTGAGTGCCTGGATCCGAACTCCGATAGAGCCCACTATAGATGCTTTCTAGTTTGTCACCTGTTCTTTAAACATGATACGGAAAAATGAGAAAAACATATAAAAACCGTTACGGGAATGCTTGTAGGGTTGTCCCAATTGTGCTTCCGCCGGTGCCCATGGTATCTTGAGTGCATAGTGATGTGCGCGTGGTGCAAATTTTGCCAATACAGTAGGTGGGTGGCGGAAGCCGAACTGCTATTTGCGTTCCGGGAATGGTCGAACGTCGGAGGGGAACTTTTTCTCGCCCCTGGTGTTCTGCTGGCGAGCCGATCTGTCGTCTTTGTGACCCGGTTGCCTCCTCCCCTTGTGATCAACGTGAAGCTTGCCTGCCTGCTTGAAGACCCAACAGTTACGGTTGGTATGATTAGCTGGCCTATCAGGGAGACCATGAATCTGACAAGGTCGGTCCAATATCCTATCAAGGGTGGATGGTCCATCCAAGTTTGCCTTTAGTGGCTTCTTCAGTTGACCGGGCTTCGGATTGTGAAATCTGGCATTCACCGCTGTGTCGCGTATGTTGTTATGTTCGGTTCGTCGTGGCTTGCCGTTGCCATCTCGAATATCGGAAGTGCCCGGGCCGCTGGCATCGTTGCTTTTACGAGCAAGCCAGTTGTCTTCTCCCGCGCAGAAGCGGTTCATTAGAGCGGTGAGGGCTGTCATGGATTTGTGTCCTTCCTGGCTGAGGTGACGCGTGAGCCATTCATCCCGGACGCTATGTTTGAAGGCCGAGAGGGCTTCTACGTCCGGAGAGTCGACAATTTGGTTCTTTTTGACTAAGAACCTGGTCCAGAGCTCCCTAGCTGACTCGCCGGGCTCCTGGACAATATGACTTAAGTCATCGGCGCATAATGGCCGGACATATGTTCCCTGGAAGTTGTCTCTAAAGGCGTCTTCCAAATCCTCCAAGTTGCCAATAGAATTTTCTGGCAAACTGTTTAACCAGTACCGAGCTGGCCCTTTAAGCTTGAGAGGTAGGTATTTAATGGCGTGGAGGTCGTCTCCGCGGGCCATGTGAATATGGAGGAGGTAATCCTCGATCCATACCGCGGGGTCTGTTGTCCCATCGTTTGATTCGATCTTAATGGGTTTAAATCTTTCTAGAAATTCTTGTTCCATTACTTCGCCCATGAAGCAGAGGGGGTGTGCGGCTCCCCTATGTTGGGCCACACTATGAAGTACCTTCGGCGGACTCCGTTTAAGGTGCTCGGACCGGGCGTGGTCAGCTCTGTAGTGTCCGGATAGGCGACCATCGTCGTCGGTCGGGGTATATCTTTGTGATCTGTACATCGATCTTGTGTGTCTTGCTCTACCCTCCGTGTCTTGGTTGATATCGTTGTGTTTCCCCGAGCTGTTTTTTTACGGCCAGATGGGTTGGTGTGGTGTTCTGCTTGGGGTGCTGCTTTGTCTGGACCGGATTGTGGTCGGCCTGCCGCATTGCTCGATGATGGTATGGGTTCCATCACTCTGCCCTCGTGTTAGTAGCTACCTATTCTTGGGGTGGCTTTTGACTGGGCTGCTAAGGCCGTATTCTTCGGCGGCCAAGACCTCGGTCCATCTATCATTGAGATAATCTTGGCTTGCTTGAGCTGCAGCCGCTTCTTTCGTAGGCCCCTTGGACTGGCTCTAAGCCGGTGTTTAAAGCGCTCCTGCTCGAGAGGTTCCTCAGGCATGGTAAAATCCTCGTTGCTGAAGATCTCCTCTTCCTCGAAGGGTGGGAGATAATTTGTGTCCTCCCAGTCCCCGTATGTGGTCTGTTCATCAGAGCTGTCTTGCCCGCCTTCCTATTCATCCTACTCGGATTCTACCTCAACAGGGTCTTTGTTGGCTGAACTGCCGTCTTCTCTGGTGCTGTCAGTGTTTTCTCTTGGGCGATGTGACCTAGGGTGCAGGTGTCCGGGCTGTGTACCAGGCGTTTTATTCTCGACCGGATCCTCCTTATCATCGTCAAGAGTGCCATAAGGTGTGTCTAACATACACACATCATACCAGGAAGTAGTCGTCCCGTGTCGAGCGGGTAGTAAGCTCTGGCCCTGCCCCTCATCGTCGTCCACACCGTCGATGTCTTCAGAGCGGGGATCGGGTGTGTTGGTTGGGTTTTCAGCAGTGGCTATGAAGTGATTTGTGCGCCTGAAACAAAATTCTCTATCGTCCGCCGAAAGTTCGAACCGAATATAGTTCGGCAACGGGTCGTCTGCCAGGGATAGGGTTTTTAGCCAGTTTAGCATGTCGCCCATGGGCGAGTGTTGGAAGACATCTGCGGCGCTGAACTTGAAGATCGACAACCGATTGAGTTCGGCATACACGGGCTCACGGGGTTTGGAGTTCGGCGTCAGAGGCGAGTACGAGGTTCCGTTGATGCGGATACCGTATGAAGTGGGATCTGCGTGCGGCTCCAGTGCCGCTGAATCTGTAGCCCCCATGATGGGGTCGAGCTTCCCATCTTCGGGCGACTTGATCTGCTCCGGATTTAAGGCCAGAGCTTCTACAGGAGCTATCTCCTGGATGCGGCCCGATGACAGGTTTAGGCCATGTTCATTGAGGTAATGGGGAGCGGATGCCGCGGTCTCGAATCTGTCGAAGATCAAATCTCCTCGGATGTCCGCGACGTAATTCAAGCTTCTGAATCTGACCTGATGGCTAGGGGCGTACCTTTTGATCTGCTCCAGATGGCCAAACAAGCTGGCCCGCAGTACGAAACCACCGAATACGAAGATCTGTCCGGGGAGGAAGGTTTCTCCCTGGACAACATCGTTACTGATGATCGAAGGGGCCATCGAGCCTTCGGTCGACGACACAATGGAACTCTCAATGAAAGCACCAATGTCGGTGTCAAAACCAGCGGATCTCGGGTAGGGGGTCCCGAACTATGCGTCTAGGATCGATGGTAACAGGAGACGGGGAACACAATGTTTACCCAGGTTTGGGCCCTCTCTATGGAGGTAAAACCCTACGTCCTGCTTGATTGATATTGATGAATACGAGTGTTACAAGAGTGGATCTACCACGAGATCGTAATGGCTAAACCCTAGAAGTCTAGCCTATATGAGAATGGTAATGAGTATATGTGGTGTCCTTTCCGGACTATCCCCTTCGGTTTATATAGACACTGAAGGGATCTAGGGTTTACATTGAGTCGGTTACATAAGAAGGAATCTTCGGTCGCCAAGCTTTCCTTCCACGCCAAGTAGAGTCCCATCCGGACACGGTGTAGTCTTCGGCCTTCATGTCTTCATAGCCCATTAGTCCGTCCCATAGATAACAGGCCGGACGCCCGAGGACCACTTAGTCCAGGACTCCCTCACCCGAGCCGGGTGCGACTGCTGCAGCCCCCGAGCCACCTACCGAAGACCCTGGGCCGACTGATGCAGTCCCCGAGTCGGATCCGACTGCTCCGGGAGCAGCCGGCACGAAGATAGACTCTGATTCTGGCTTTGTTCGGTGTTTTGAATTCAGAGACTAATATGATGAATTGTATTCGGAGACTAATCTTCTATTGTATTTGATGAATCTGCTGTATATATGTTGTGTTGTCTATATTCTGTGCAGTAATATATTTTGTAACCTGTGCAAATATCAGAAAAGAAAAAAAATCCTAATATTCATACTAGTGGCGCACCACACTGCACTTTAGTGGCGCACTGCAATAAACACACTAGTGGCGCACTACCTAGAAGTGCACCATTAGTAACCCAGAGCACAAGGTAAATATGGCCCCCTGGGAGGCATAGTAATGGCGCACCGTTTGACATACTAATGGAGCACTCCCTGGTGCGCCACTATTGTCTGGTATACTAATGGTGCACCAGGGGTGCGCCATTAGTATTAGTTACTAGTGGCGTGATGATAGTGGCGCACCTGTAGTGCGCCATTAATGGCCAAAACAGGTGCGCCATTAATTAGCCTTTTCCTAGTAGTGGAAGCTGTCTTTCTTTGATGTGCAGTTTCTCCATGGTGTCATGGTAGAGGATGTTGATGCTGCTACCACCATCTATCAGGAATCGGGAGAAGCGAGCAGCTCGCCTATCTATTGAAAAGGTGGCATCCAACACTAAGGCATAGGAACCCAGATAAGGCATCACCTCCAGGTGGTCAGCTCGGCTCCAGCTGATGGGCTTCTCGGACTAGTGCATGAATTTTGGGGCTTCTGAAGTGATGGCATTCACTTCATGCTGCTGTTGACGCCGACTGTGCCTGTCGTCAGCCACGCTGCTGAAGACGATGTAGGATCTGTGTTCTTCGGGGTACTCATCTTAGACGGCGGCAACAGGGCGGAATGCCAGCTGCGGAGGGGGCGGAGCCAGCTGGCCAGCAGGCGGAGGCGGTAGTAGTCCTTCGCCCTTGGAGATTCGGGTGAGCTAGTGGCACTTCCGGGTGGTGTGGTTGGACGGCTTTGCGCCGCTGTGGAACTTGCAGGGAGCATCGAGGGTTTGCTCAAAGGAGAAGGCGGGCAGCCAAGCAGGCTTGCCACCCTTCTGATGCTTGGGGCCGGGCTGACCCTCCGGCTGCTGATCTTCAACTGTTGCCACTTGCCGGCTGGCGGAAACCTGCTGCGGGGCCTTGCGCTTGTTGTCTTCCTTCTACTGGCGCCGGCTATTATCACCAGCCGGTGTCTGAGGATCCGGAAGGAGCACTTTCCCAGACACGTCCACCCGGAGCTCCGACTTCAAGGAGGAGTCGGCAGTGGCATACTTGTCTACTATGATCAGCAGTTTGTCGAGTGTAGCCGGCTCGTCACTGAGGAGTCGATGTTTGAGCAGGGTGCCCTCTCGGCACCCAGCAGTGAAGTATTCTATAGCTTGCACATCGTGCACTCCCTCGCAAGAGTTGCGCAGTTCAGCCCACCGAGTCAAGTAGTCGCGGGTGGACTCAGCGGGGCCTTGGGTGCACAGGGAGAGCTGGCGAGGCTTGGGCAGCCGCTTGTAGGTGCTGGTGAAGTTGCGGATGAAGACTTCGGTGAAGTCCACCCAGCTTTTGACGCTGTAGAGCTTGAGACTGTTCAACCACGTCTGGGCTGTGCCATGGAGCATGAGGGGAACATACTTCACGGCAACACGCTTGTTGCTATTGGCTATGCTGACAGCCGTAGAGTAGTCAACCAGTCAATCTTCCGGCTTCACGGAACCGTTGTACTTGGGAGTGTATCGAGGAAGCAAGAACCCTTTGGGGAAGGGCTCGTCGCGAATGCATGGACTGAAACAAGGCCGAAATCATTGTTCTGACCTTTTCAGCAATCTTTGTCATAAAGTGAACTCGAGATGAAAGTATTTCACGATCTGACCCTTTTAGCAACGTCATAGCCCGTGGCATTTCTTCTCCATATAGAAACGCCAGGATATCTCGTGTTTCAGCTCCACATTCAAATGCTAACCTAGCTCGCGTTTTCGCTCCACATGGAAACGCCAAGCATGTTGGCGTTGCTGCAGGCTGAAACGCCAAAGCTCATGGCATTTCTAGCTAACTAATCTCTAGCTCTCGCGATCAAAAATCTCTAGCTTGGCTTGCATGCATGCGCTGGCCCATGAACTGAGTTGATGGATATTTTTGCTACTACTTTGGAGTGTGTGCGCTCATCGTTTGGGCCAAGTTGCTTGGAACTTTGGATCCTTCCTATGCCCGACACGGACGGCAGCGTGCACAGCTATTGCACTACAAGCATGCGCACCGTGAACCAGTGCAACCAGCAAGCGTTGCCACTACCTAGTCATACTAAACTGCGGCAACTTGGCCTCTTCACACGCCTATAAAAGGAGGATCCATGCAGCAGCATAAGCCACCGCACTCAGCACATGACAACATCCTCTCATACTTAAAAGATACAACAACAGAGAGATCGAGCGGATCCAAGCCAATGGCAACCAAGAGCCTTCTTCTTGCTGCTCTCCTGGTGCTCATCGTTAGCATGGCGCCGCACGGTGCGGAGGCAGGCAAGCAGCTTCCGCTGGCGCTCATCACTGACGTAGTGCCATGCAGTGCTTGGAACTCCATCAATGCGGGGTGCAAATGGTGTGCGGCCGTGATGTGATGGCCAGCGCGACGGTGGACCGCAGTGGAACGTACACTATGAACATGGGCCCTACCACCTCGTTGCTGCTCGCCCCTCTGCTCGGCAACCAGTGCAACCATGTGATTAATTAGCTAGAAACGCCATGAGCTTTGGCGTTTCGGTCTGCGCAACAACGCCAACATGCTTGACGTTTCCATGTGGAGTGAAAACGTGAGCTAGCTTGGCATTTGAATGTGGAGCTGAAACGCGAGATATCCCGACGTTTCTATATGGATAAGAAACGTCACGGGCTGTGGCGTTGCTAAAAGTGTCAAATCGTGAAATACTTTCATGTCAAGTTCACTTTGTAGCAAAGATTGTTGAAAAGGTCCAAATAGGGATTTCAGCCCGGAAACAAGGCGAGTCGATCTGGTGGCGGGCGTCACTTTCTCCGATTCCCTCATGGCGGCCTAGCCGGTCGCCGAGAGTTGGGTGGTCAACAGCCGGCCGGGAAATGCACCTCTCCCTGCATGGAGGAGGCGGTTGATCACCTCGTTGCTCGAGTGCTCGAGGGCGGCCATCTTAGTCGCACTCGATGGTGATGCGCGTCCGACTGCGGCTAGTAGCCGGCTCTTGGTCTCTTCAGTCACGGGCGCCACCTGTCGGCGTCCGGGAGGTCGCACCATGTTCTTGGTGAGGGGGGAGGTTCTCGGCTTGTAGGCAGGGTTCCACCACATGGCGTCCGGCTTCTTGTTGTGTGGCAGCCGCATTGAGGAGCTGCTGGACGCGCTCCATCATGCAGCGTCGCTCGTCACCCTCCAGGTGATCTAGTTTGTCTGCCGCCACCTTGGCGGCGCGCAGGTTCTCCAAGGGCGTGGCGTAAACGGGGCGGTCAACCTCCAGCATGCTGGCAACGGCCACGCCCAGCTGCCAAACGGTGCCCATCCGGCTGGGCTCGCCAGCAGCCGGTGTGCCGCATACAGCGCGGTCGATCCCGTGCCGTAGGCCTCAGTGAGGCGTATCATGGCGGCCAAAATTTTGGAGCTCTCAATGAGTGTGATGTGGCAGGCCTCCAGCGTCTCGCCGTTAGCATCTGCCACAATGGCGCAGGCGGGTCTCGCATTGCAGCTTGCAGCGGGTCCTGGCCAGCTCCGCCAAAAGCTCCATCGTGACTGATGACCAGCACCTCCGTGATGGTGCTGGCATTGCTGATCGCAGGAGGGAGCGGGTCGTCGAAGATCACCACGTTGGCACGGAAGGAATCGGGGGATGACACGTCGAAGTCGACCAGCATCGGGTCGGTGGAGCCGACAGAATCTTTGTCCAAGGCAGGCTCATTGGCGATGTCGATCTTGCAAAGGAGGTCGACGAAGCAGCTTTCAAAGCGAGCTGATCCCTCTTCATGCGCTGGCTCATCGGAGAGACAGATCTCACTGACGAGGTCAGCAAGAGCGCTCGCGGCGCAAGCAGGTTCTGCGCCACGCAGCATGTCGAGACAGACGCCATCCGGCGTGCCGGGCTGGTTGCGTTCGCTGGGAAGGAAGAGGGTTCCCATCCAGAATGTGTTTCCAGACGATGGTGCACCTGGCCCCATGGTGGGTGCCAAATGTCAGGGTTGTGGTGCGACATATGCCAAGGGGTGGCTTATCATGGAGAGGGCCAAGATTACGTCTCCAGGCTCTAGAGGCGGGAGTGAGCGAGAACACCGAAGCTAGCGAACCTTACCTAGGTTCGGGGCTCTCCTAGGAGATAATACCCCTAGTCCTACTCTGCGGGGTCTCCGCATGATCACTATCTCAACAAGCTGACTACATAGTTGCTCCTTGAGCTGTTTGGCTAGAGGAAGAAGATGAGCAAGGCTAGCCTTTCTTCCCCACTCTATATGTGTGTGTGAATCTACTAAGGTTCTGATCCCTTTGCATGGGTGCCCTGGCGGGTTTATATAGGCCAACCCCCAGGGCTACAATGGTAATCCGGCCGGGTGTGGGACCCGGCCGTCAGTATCTTTGGTTGCCGGCTTCCCCGCCGGCTGCTGGGGCCCACCGCCTGGTAGGCCCCGCCGGCCGTCTTGTACTTGGCCGACAGGCCGCACCCACCGCTTACGGGTCTTGGCCGGCTACTTAGCACTGTAGCCGTGCCACTGATGATGCATGCTTTGTCAGGGGAGCATGGCTACAGTACCCCCGCCTAGCATGCGTTCACTATAGACGCATCCCATCTTATCTGGTTAATGGCGCATAGACTCCAAGGGAGGGGGACGGCCACCTACTAGGAGTCGGTCTCCCCCGTGCCGATTGATCAGGGCTTGCCGTCTTCCGGCATCTCACGGACAGGTAGGGCCCGCCGCCTGCAGGCCATACCGACAGCTATGGTGATGATGTCACAGGCGATGTGGCAACAGTGCTGTGCCGGGCGAGGGATGTCTGCCTGGTATGTCACACTGTAGCCATGTTCAACCCTAGATTCGGGGGTGGCAGGCTGCACTGTAGCCACGCCTCGTCTCCTCACTATAACTGGGTGCTAACTTTGAGCGAGTGAGGCGCCGCCTGCTGGGAGTCGTCCCACCTTATTGCTGCCTTCTGGGCTCCGCCGCCTTCTAGCAGCCGGCCGCTAGGACCAGCCGGCCCCAAGAAGGGGGCCCACGGGTTTGTCAACATAGTTACATTTTTTTGAGGTGCTTCAATATAGTTGCTAAAGGAGATAAATTTACAATGAAGCCGGGAAGCTGGCAGGTATCATTTATTATTAGTGGGCCAGCAAGTGTCAGCTGGGTTGTGGGCTGCCCATCTAGGCTTTCTTTTTTAACATGCGCAGCCCATGACATGCCGGTTTGTATTCTCTTGAGGGTCATCATGTATCGACCGGCGTCTGGACCTGCCATCCTAGGTTTTATTTTTCCTGAAACATCTGCAACCCAACTTATGTATTTTTTGATGAAAACGCTGAGGTCTGTTCTGTTTGTCTATATAAGAATAGGAACGCCAGGTCCAACTTACCTTCTAACTATATTATATATATTTATATTATTTTATATGTTATTATATATTATTGTCGTAGTCATCATATATTTAACAGGCTCTTACATATATAGGAACACAATATCCTGCATATTATTAAATTATAAAAATAATTTTTTAACAATAAAATCCTCGATTTTTTACATTAAGGCAACGAAAATCCTGGTGATTGTGCACAAAAGCTTGGTAAGATTTAAGGACCAATGTAATAATAAATAACTTATTATTTAAATATATTTATAACAAAATGCTCAACCCTTGTTTATTTTTTGATAACATTGCTGCACCCAACCCAACATTATAATTAGAACGAGCCCAGCAAAATCGTGTATTTCGAGAAAGTACAAATGGGCTATAATTTTTTTAGGAAAAAACAAATGGGCCGCATGGACGCAACATTATTTGTTCAGCCAGCCCAGCAAATTCCTGTATTTCGAGAAAGTGAAAATGGGTTGTAGTTCAAAAAAAGGGCCGCATGGACGCTACATTATTTGTTCACCCAGCCCAGCAAATGGACTGTAATTCTCAAAAGAAGATCAAATGGACTGTAAATTCTGAAAAAATGGGTTGAATATGTGCCAAATTTTTGGAGGCTGAAATGTGGGCCAATAGGTCGAAGCCAACGCAAGTCATTGTCAACTTAGTCAACAAATGATTCGGATATCGATAGCCATTGGATTTACATCCAACAATCGACATCCATTTTCAATTTCTCGTCTTCTTCCTCCAGTGCTGCTAGGACCACCTGCTCCTGCCTCCTGCTGCTAGCAGCTCTGCTTAGCACGCTTCGCTGTGAAGCGCTACCCCACCGCCGCGCAGGCTATCCCTCCGACCCTCCACACCTCTTGTTCTTCTCCACCGACTGCCGAACCACGCCACACCAGAACCAGTTAACCCTCATACACCTCTCCGTCTGCGACTCCACACCCGCGTCTTCCCATCTCCGGCTCGTTGCTGTCCGCGGCCTCGCTGTTGTCCACCACCTTGGATGCGCTCAGTGCGGCATGGTCAACACACAAAAAATGAATACTGCCCCTGCTAGCTGGGACCCACCATAGTGGCAGGCTGACTTGTGGGCCTACTAAGTTGACGCGGATGGAGGGCTTTGTCAGCTTAGTCAATATGAACGATTCTTGCTCTAGTGACCGTACGATATCCATCCAACGATTATAGGTCTTCTTCAACCTCTGGTCTTTTTGCTCCAGCTGCCCAAACCAGGGCCGGTTGTTTCGCCTGCTCATGCCTCCCGTCGCTGGCTGTGTTGCCGCAGAGGCCTCACTGCCCCTACTACTCCCACCGCTAGCCAGGCCATCCCTCTACTCACCCACACCCCCTGTTATTCTGCGTTGATGGCTGCCTCACACCACAGCCGAACCAGTCAACCCTCGTACTCCTCTCCGCGTGGGCATCCACTGTCGCGTCTTCCCCGGCTCGGCATCGTCCCATTCCAAGGCTTCGCCGTCGTCCACCGCCTTGGTGCTCTCGGCGCGTGGTCAATGTGGTCAAGGAACGACTTCCATCGGAAGAGTACTGTACGTGGAGAGGTTGACAGCTGGGTCCACGACCACAGCAAGGAAGTGCAACCTTATTATGCGGAAAATAATGATTCATCCACCTGACAATAGGGACCCACCGGACAGGCCACCATATTTCACGAAAAAAATGCTTCCCCCCTAACTACTGGGACCCATCAGCTACATCTTCGCATGCAAGGAAGTGCTTCCTTATCCTCCCTGACTGTCGAGACCCACCCGGTCGAAGCGTACATAGAGTTGTCATTCTAGTCGCGAATGTGTACGTACATACTGGTCGATCGGTCTTTCTGTAGGCTGCAGTGATGAACCATGGCCGAGTAAGGAAGGGCACATGTCGTAGCAGAGGCGCGGACGTAGCATGTCACGCAGTCTCGTCAATATCATGTACATGTACGTACATCCAGGGTGCAAGAAAGTAAATACGACCACGTACGTACGTACGGACGGGGTCTCGAACGCCTACTCGTGCATACGTACGGCCAGGGCTCGTGTACATGGAGAGGCAGCGACGACGTCCTGTTCATCGGCAGCCAACCGGCTAGGTCGGAATGGAGAAACTGCGTCATTGTGTTTATCAGGAGGCAACGGAATGTGTCATGTTCATTGGGAGCCAACCGACTTGGAAGGAACGGCCTAAACGAGGCGCGGCATACCGCAAAAAGGAGGAAACAGCCTTGTGTTGGACCGCCTACGGTCGAAACAGGATCCTGTTCACCGGGAGTGGTGTGGTGTACCGCAAAACGGACGAAATGTACTTCTCTTCGACCTCCTACGGTCTAAACGGGGTCCTGTTGATCGGGAAGGGTGTGGCGTACCGCAAAATGGAGGAAACAAACTTGTGTTGGAGCGCTACGGTCGAAACGGGGGTCCTGTTCATTGGGAGGGGTGTGGCGTACAACGAAACGGGACTCCACGGGCTAATTTTGATCCACCGTCTACTACCTCGCTCCAGCCTCCACGGGCAACTGTTCATCCACCGTTGACCTCCTCCAGCCTCCACCTGTGATTGTTCATCCATGGCGTCTCCCTCCTGCCTCCACCAGCTACTATTCATCCACAGGCTCCTGTTCGTCCAGCCTCCACTGCTCCTCCTCGGCTACAGTTGATCCAGCCCTCTCCATGGGGATCTGTTCAACCACCCCTCCACGGGCTATTGTTCATCCAACCCTCCACCGGCTACTGTTCAACAAGCCCTCCATTGCTACGTCTTGAGCTTGCATTGGTTTTCCCCGAAGAGGAAGGGATGACGCAGCAGAGTAGCGTAAGTATTTCCCTCAGTTTTTGAGAACCAAGGTATCAATCCAGTAGGAGGCCACGCTCAAGTCCCTCGTACCTGCACAAAACGATAGCTACTCGCAACCAACGCGATTAGGGGTTGTCAAGCCCTTCATGGTCACTTACGAGAGTGAAATCTGATAGATAGAATATTTTTGGTATTTTTGGTATAAAGATGCAAAGTAAAAAGTAAAGGCAAAGTAAATAGCAAAACAATATTAAAGTGATGGAGATTGATATGATGAGAATAGACCCGGGGGCCATAGGTTTCACTAGTGGCTTCTCTCAAGAGCATAAGTATTCTACGGTGGGTGAACAAATTACTGTTGAGCAATTGACAGAATTGAGCATAATGATGAGAATATCTAGGCATGATCATGTATATAGGCATCACGTCCGTGACAAGTAGACCGAAACTATTCTGCATCTACAACTATTACTCCACTCATCGACCGCAATCCAGCATGCATCTAGAGTATTAAGTTAAAAACAGAGTAACGCCTTAAGCAAGATGACATGATGTAGAGAGATAAATTCATGCGATATGAAATAAACCCCATCTTGTTATCCTCGATGGCAACAATGCAATACGTGCCTTGCTGCCCCTTCTGTCACTGGGAAAGGACACCCCAAGATTGAACCCAAAGCTAAGCACTTCTCCCATGGCAAGAACTACCAATCTAGTTGGCCAAACCAAACGGATAATTCAAAGAGACTTGCAAAGATAACCAATCATACATAAAAGAATTCAGAGAAGATTCAAATATTATTCATAGATAGACTTGATCATAAACCCACACTTCATCAATCTCAACAAACACACGGCAAAAAGAAGATTACATCGAATAGATCTCCACGAGAGAGGGGGAGAACTTTGTATTGAGATTCAAAGAGAGAGAAGAAGCCATCTAGCTACTAACTATGGACCCGAAGGTCTGAGGTAAACTACTCACACTTCATCGGAGGGGCTAGGATGATGTAGAAGCCCTCCGTGATGACGGCCCTCTTCCGGCGGAGCTCCGGAACAGGCCCCAAGATGGGATCTCGTGGATACAGAAAGTTGCGGCGGTGGAATTAGGATTTTGGCTCCCGTTCTGATCGTTTGGGGGTACATGTGTATATATAGGAGGAAGAAGTACGTCGGAGGAGCAACGAGGGGCCCATGAGGTAGGGGGCGCACCCTAGGGGGGGCCCACCCTCGTGACCGCCTCTTTAGTTCCTTGGAGCAGGGTCCAAGTCTCCTGGATCACGTTCGGTGACAAAATCACGTTCCCGAATATTTTATTCCGTTTGGACTCCGTTTGATATTCTGTTTCTCTGAAACACTGAAATAGGAAAAAAAACAGCAATTCTGGGCTGGGCCTCTGGTTAATAGGTTAGTCCCAAAAATAATATAAAAGTGGAAAATAAAGCCCAATATAGTCCAAAACAGTAGATAATATAGCATGGAGCAATCAAAAATTATAGATATGTTGGAGACGTATCATCCATCGGCTGTTGTTCATCCAGCCCTCCATTGGGTCCTGTTCATCCACCCCCAACCGGCTCGATCGGGGTCCTATTCATCAAGTGGCAACGACCTCTACTACCACAGGGTCCTGTTCATCCAACCCCCACCGGGAACTATTCATCCAACCCCCAACAACGCTCACTGTTCATCAAGAGGCAGTAGGTTTGATCGGCTTCTGTTAGCAGCAGTATTGAAGGAATCGCTCGAGCGGGTTCAGTTAACAGCCAGATCGATCGATCGATCGGGTTCAGTAACGCGTAGCCTGCAGTGCAATAGCTTGGGATTAGTAGGCGAATGTCTCGCTCGAGTTTAGTTAGAGCCCAATGCCTCGCACCCACGCGCATACGTGTACGAGAGAAACGCACATCGCTCGGCCCTGACCACCCACCTTAACCGGGAACTCCCCGATATTTTCCTCGCCCTTGCTTCTACCATGTTTTTTTCCGTCATGGACGGCCCAAGGAATGTCAAGCAGCTGCGTCTCCGGCAAGCCCAGGACGAAAAGCCCATTATCTATCAGGATTTTTTGTCATAGAACTAGGAGCCCACCACATCTATGATGATACAAGCTTTTGTCACAATTATAATCATAGTAGTGTCATAAGCATGACAGAAAAAATTCGTTCGGCCCAAAATGTCACGGATGTGTCTTTTTTTGTAGTGGCGGTGGTCGAATGCCTGCCACCCTCCTTGGCCGCGGCCACCTCGGCCGCGGCAACCTCCGGCATGGGAGGGAGCCTCCCCACGACTGCCGGAGGCGGTGCCAACCTTCAAGAGGGTGTGCCCACTTCCTCGGGGAGCCACAGCAGGCGTCGCGGCGTAGTTGCATGGACAACCACGGCCCCTCTTGGGCGGGGGCGAGCCTGGTCCCTCCTTAGGGTGATTTCCCTTCTCCGCAGCGGAGATCCTCCTCACTGGCGCCATGGGTGCTTTGGCAAGATGGCAGCACAACGGAGAGGAAGCAGGAGCAAGCAGCAAGAAGACGAAGATGGGCTGGGGCTCCGCCCCCCTTCCCCCATTTATAGGAGGGGAAGGCTAACCGGGGACCTCTCACATTCCAAGTCATGATGATCCCTCTGCATGCACCAGAAAGTTGTCAAGTCGGACAGTTGCCGAGGCGGCATGGGGAAGCGGAGACACCCACGTCCCACCAAGCGCCACGCGCGAGCCTGTCCTCCAGGCGGTTGGGGCCCGCGACACTTTGCCCTTGCCCTTTGGCTCCACCCCGAAGCCAAGTCCAACCGTGCCTTGGGTCTGGGGGCTACTGTCAGCATTCTGGGAACCAGGGTACCCAAACATGCCTGCCTGCGGCCCACGACGTGGCTCCTTTGACGAACTAGTATGGCCCACCTCCAAGACTATCAATACAAAACCCTCGCGAGGTGCTAAGCCTCACGAGGCAGACGACACCAAGACCTCCCGAGGAGGCGGCCTCCCTAGGAGCCGAGATTTCTATGCAAGTACCCAACCTCATGAGATTGTGATGATGCAAGCCATGACGACCAAGGCCAGGCGGACGCCAGTGGGCGTAGAGGAGGCAGTTCCCTCTTTGGTACTAAGGAGGCAAGCGTAGACGTGGGTTCCCGAGGAAACTGGCAAAGGTTTTCCATTCCTATGCAATGATACCAAGACCACCAGCACGGCGGGATGGAGGTCATCACCGAGCTCGCCGTCGCGTCACGACCAAAGGCTTTGCAGGCGAAGACCACCTTTCGTGAGTATAAGATGTACTACTTGTCCCCTTTTAAATTAGCTATTGTGGGATCCCATCCCGCCTATGTTTTGGGGGAAGAGGACCTAGGCCACTATAAATATAGGTTTGCCACCATCGTAGAGAGGGATCATTTCCACCATCACTTGAGCAGACCTCGCGAGGTTGTTCATCCCTTGTACTAGTTCATCCTCAGCCCCTCGTGAGGCCAATCCACCACAAAGAAGGAGTAGGGTTTTAAACCGCGGGGTGGCCTGAACCTAGGTAAACTGCCGTGTTCATCTTCTACCCTATTCGTCGAGCAAGGCCATGGAGCGATGGGCTGGTAGGCTAGATAGTTGAGTTCTTCGCACTCTCCCCAGAGTTCAAACCTTTCTTGGGTCTGCGGAGCCCTGAATCCGACAGTAACCAAGGATGTTAACCTGGACGACATCATAGTATACTCTCCCTTTAAATTGCATTGTTAACACCGAGCCCATTTTGCATCACTTTCCTATGGAGACTAGGAATTTGAGTATTGTCGTGCAATGTTACTTGTGCACTTTGGTGTTAATTGATCCGCACCTTCCATTGCGAGCATATATCATCGTATCATCCCTTGTGTTATCAATTGTTCCTGCATATACATCATTGCTACCTTGGTTTAACCTTTTTGCATAAGTGGCCAACAAACAATATCAAAAGAACAAAAAACTTTTAAGCAGAGAGGAAACAAAGATCTTGGAAGCTATAGCCATAGTATCGCCACCTTGCATATCAAATTGTCATATTCGATCATCTTGGATCATCGTGAGAGAATCACCGGGAGCCATACATACATAGCATAATTGGAATTGAAGTCATTACATTTTGTCTCTTATAGGTTGTGCACAAGTTTCATATCCACCTATTGAGAAATCGTGCTAGCGTCTCGCTAGAGTTGTGCAAAAAGAGAATTTTCTGTGGATTCCACATTTTGAGCTCATTCCTTGGTTGCACAACCCCGTTTATCTATCTGTGTGTGTGTGTTTCCGTGTGCCACATATCGCTATTGGTCTTTGTTTCACTTGTGAATTTGTGAATCTCTTTCAATATTATTGAATCTTGCTAACAATCGCATAAATTTTGTGCCATCATCCTCACCAATCTACTCCAAAGACTTTGCTTGTGTAGGTGTGAGAATCGACAAGATCCGGTACCAATTGTGCTACTTCCATAATACTACATTGGGTGATTTCTGATCCATCTTCAACATTCGATAAGGTACATTTGGTCTAGTTCTTTCCTTTCTTCCACTCACATATTTGCTTGAGATGATGCATAGGCCAAATACTTCTACCAATTCACTCTTTATCGAGCAAGAAGAGAAACCAAACAACCAGGTCACTGATGGCGGATTGAAGCTACGTCGGTATTTCTCCGAAGAGGAAGGGATGATGCAGCACAGCGGCGGTAGGTATTTCCCTCAGATATGCAACCAAGGTTATCGAACCAGTAGGAGGACCAAGCAACAACACGTAAACAACACCTGCACACAAAAAACAAATACTCACAACCCGACGTGTAAAAGGTGTTGTCAACCCCTTTCGGGTAATGGTGCCACTAGGTTTCACTAGTAGCTTCTCTCGAGAAAAATAGCCAACGGTGGATAAACGAATTACGGTTGGGCAATTAATAGAACTTCAAATAATTATGACGATATCCAGGCAATGATCATTATATAGGCATCACGTCCAAGATTAGTTGACTGACTCCTGCCTGCATCTACTACTATTACTCCACACATCGACGTCTCAACATGCATCTAGTGTATTAAGTTGATGGAGAAACGGAGTAATGCAATAAGAATGATGACATGATGTAGACAAGATCTATTTATGTAGAAATTGACCCCATCGTGTTATCCTTAGTTGCAACTATACATACGTGTCGATTCCCCTTCTATCACTGGGATCAAGCACCGTAAGATCGAACCCACTACAAAGCACCTCTTCCCATTGCAAGATAAATAGATCAAGTAGGCCAAACAAAAACCAAATATCGGAGAAGCAATACGAGGCTATAAGCTATCATGCATATAAGAGATCAGAGAAACTCAAATAACTTTCATGGATAAAAAAGAGATAGATCTGATCATGAACTCAAAGTTCATCGGATCCCAACAAACACACCAGAAAAGAGTTACATCATATCGATCTCCAAGAGACCATTGTATTCAGAGTCAAATGAGAGAGAGGAAGCCATCTAGCTACTAACTACGGACCCAAAGGTTTACAAACAACTACTCACGCATCATCAGAGAGGCACCAATGGAAATGGTGAACCCCTCCGTGACGGTGTCTAGATTGGATCTGGTGCTTCTGGAGTCTGCGGCGGCTGGAATTGATTTTCGTCGACTCCCCTAGGGTTTCTGGAATATTGGGGGTATTTATAGAGCAAAGAGGCGGTCCGGGGGGACCCGACATGGGCACAACCCACCAGGGCGCGCCTGGGCCCCCAGGCGCGCCCTGGTGGGTTGGACTCCCCTCGGAGCACCCCCCAGGCACTTCTCCGACCCATTGGTTGCCTTCTGGTCCAAAAAATCCACAAAAAGTTTCGCTGTGTTTGGACTCTGTTTGGTTTTGATTATCTGCGATGTAAAAAACATGCAACAAATAGCAACTGGCACTTGGCACTATGTCAATAGGTTAGTACGAAAAAATGATATAAAATGACTATAAAATGATTATAAAACATCCAAGATTGATAATATAACAACATGGAACAATCAAAAATTATAGATACGTTGGAGACATATCAGTCACCAAGAATGAACTCTTCGATGCACATAGAGCTTTGCACCAATAGAATGAAGCATTGAGTGACCACATCGATCAACTCGCCATCGGCCTGCAACAATCCGAAGAACGAACAAGAGACTACCTCCTCAACAAGCTTTCCAACCATATTGAAGAGCTCGACGCCAAATTGGTAAACCAAATGGATGACTTTCGAGCCTTGTTGATCAATCGTTCTTTGACAACGTCGTCATCATCACGATGGCACACGTCAAGCGACACTGTTCAGATACACCTTCAGATTCAAGTCACTCAAGACCTTGTTCGCATCGTCGTCAAGTTCATGAGGATCGTCAAGATTCACAAAATCCCATTCAATGGTGATGGTTTGCAAGGCCACATTCGAGAGTGCAAACAACAACCTCAACAAGAACAAGCTGCCATGGAACAAGAGCAAGCTCCAATATGCCAAGATCACCAAGTAAACCAAGATGGTGACGCGCTTCGACAAGAGCATCGACCCTATGACAAACAATCCCTTGAAGCCCAACATGCTCTAAATGAAGCAACTCAAGTCGTCCGTGCATGTAACCGGGAACAAGAAGAGGCCATTCGACGGGAGCGTCGGGAACAAGATGCACCTCGAGGAGCACTAAGAAATGAGGAACCGTGCAAGAATCCTACACCCTCAATATCAAGCTAATCAAGAAGAGCACAAGGAACAAGAGGTCGAAGCCCCTCAACCAAGGCAAGAGCGCCATCACAATCGATCCACACATATTGAAGAATAACGCTACAAAAAGCTCAAGTTCACCTTGCCTAAGTTCTCTGGAAGCAATGATCCCAAAGACTACCTTTCATGGGTATTAAAGGTCGACAAGATCTTTCATCTACACAACTATGAAGAAGAAAAGAAGATTGCCATGGCATGTCTTGAGTTCCAAGACTATGTCCTCATTTGGTGGGAGCAAGTCATTGAGCAGCGAGAAGCAAAAGGTGACCCACCCATCACAACATGGAATCAAATGAAGTATGTCACGTGGGTGCACTTCGTACCAACATATTATAGTCGAGATATCTTCAAGAAGTTGCAACTACTCAAGCAAGGCAACAAATCAGTTGAGGAGTATTACAAGGAAACGGAGATTTCCGTGATCCAAGCCAATGTCACGGAAGATGAGGAACAAGCTATGGCAGAACTCTTGAATGGACTCAACCATCCAATCAAGAAGATTGCGGATTTCCAACCGTACTCGAACCTCCTCGAGCTAGTGCAACAAGCTACCGAGGCGGAGAGACAGGTGCGAGTTGATTACAAGTATGCCAAGTACTCTTCGAAGACCTACGATTCATACAATCAAGCTTCAATGACTACAACACCTTCTACCATGACGAAATCTACACCAAGCAATGGTGACAAGTCAAGTTACAAGAAAACTTCGACATCATCAAGTTGTTCTCCTACTGCAATCAACCTCAAGTTGAGAGCTTCATCATCATCTAGTCCAATGGATGAGACCATCAAAACAAGTTCCATCAAATGCTTCACATATCAAGGTCGAGGCCACAAGACATTTGAGTGCCCCACTCGGCGCACCATGATCGCGAACGACGACGACACCTATGACTCCATGAGTAAGGAAGAAATGGAATCACTTGAGCATGTGGCCATTCCTCGGAAAGTGAATGTAGAGGAATATGTCCAAGTCTTTTGTGACAATGATGCGAGCCCCACTCTTGTTTCTCCAATGTCTTTACACTTCAACATCAACAAGAAGAAGACCAACATTGCCACATCTTCCACACCACAACGGGCATCAATCGACATTCAGTGAAGGTCATCATCGATGGAGGAAGTTTCCACAATTTGGCAAGTGAAGAGCTATCTACCAAGATACAATTGTTCAAGATGAAGCATCCTCGTCCCTGCAAGGTCCAATGGCTTAGAGACTCCGGCATATTTCAAGTGGAGCATACCATTCAACTCTTCTTCAAGATTAGAGCATACGAAGACACATTGGAGTGTGATGTGGTTCTGACGCGGAGCATCTTCCATCATCACCATGTACTCTACAACAACACATCAAGCACCATGTGGACCCATGAGAAGAGCACGAGCATGCAGCATTGAAACCAAGGTGAACTCACTCCTACTCGAGATCGATAGGGATATAAATGGAACTTGGATGCTACCTCACCAAAACATCTATGTGTCCAACGCCACCAAGTAGCTAAGGGACACCCCAAAGGAGGAGGAGAAGCATCCCAAGGCCACAAGGAAGAAGAAGGAGCACAAGAAGATGAAGACAACACCTCCCAAGGGACCCAGTGCGCATAGGCCCTCTAGACCCCGTGTCCATGGGCCACCCAGAGAGCTCCTGTAGCTGAGACGTGCACCCCGTGCGCACGATCCTCCCCTGTTTCGGCCATGGACACCCTTTCTTGCCTCCCAAGTCATCCCCTTCCTCCCTCTTGCTATATATATTCCATGTCTATGACATTTTTAGGGTTAGTAAAGTATATGTGAGACAATTATAGAACTTTGCTCGTTCTACCACTCCTCTTGGAGATCTAGACCTCTCAGGAGAGGATCCCATGTGGTTATCAAGACTTCCTTTTGGGAGAACACTATCATCAAGACCTTACCTCCTTCGGAGTAGAATGAACTTTACCTTTGTGCTTGTTTCCTTGGATTGATCTTGTATTCTTGTGGACCTCAACTTTGCTATTCTAGTGGATGTGTGATTTGGTTTTGTTTGAGTGATTTCCCCTTTGTGTTCTTCTGTTCATCCCCTTTTCCCCTCCAAGTGTGAAAATATCTTCACTTAGGTTTCCCCCGTACAACATCTTGGTGTCATGATCCAAGGTGGATTCACATCTTGGAGTCCATACCCCGCATATTCTAGCCTAATCTTGTTGTTTTTATCCCAATTCAAAAATCCCCACAAAATAGCCCCAAAATATTTCTCGCAATTTGTTAGATCTTGTGAGTTTTTGTTCATTTGGTCCACGAATTTCATGTTTGACATGTGGATCTACCCCTTACCCACCTTCCCCATACATCGCACCGACGATTTTGGCCGCGTTTTTGAAAATACACACGGATCCGTAGGTGTTCTTGCGCAGCAGAGCACCCCGTGCGCATGGGCCATTGGGATCCCATGCAGACAGGCTCAACTTACCCCATGCGCATGACCCCTATAGAACTGTTTGACCGCAGCCTTGTTTGCCTCTTTTTGACATCCCGCCATCACCATCTGCTTTTCGCACTACTTCCCGTTGGTGTGTTGGGTTTTTGAGTTGCGGTTTCACCGTGTCCTAAGGTGTTTCGGCTACTTAGGCACGGGTTGACTTCGACATCACCGCCACTCGTCATCGGCTTGGACTCCACATCGACCTCGACCACTTCATGATCATGCTACCGTAAGCAAGGACGGTAACTTTGATGAAATCTTAACTTCATACCTTGGCATTACATTTGTTAGCCTCGAGCCACTTTGCTTCACTTACCCGTCGAGACTAGCTAGTTGATAATTGCTGGGCTACGCTATTTGTGCACCTTTAGTGTTATGTCTCTCCCGCGCATGTCACACTTGTTAGCTCATACTCTGGCTCGAATATCAAGCATTGTGGCATAGTAAAAAAATCCTTTGAGCAAAAGAAAAGAGAAACAAAGAGCTTGTAAGCATTAGCATTAAGCCATTTTTCCTAGTTTCATCATCTCGGTTCATACATACATAAGCATACTTGGGATTGTAGACAGCCGTTTCTTTTATAGGATGGTGCACAAGCGTATCTAGCCCATTGGAGCAATCGAGCTAGCATCTCTCTAGTATCCGTACAACAAGAGCATCTTCCGTGGTTCCACATTTCAAGCTCACTCCTTGGTTGTGCGGATCCCATTTATCTTCAGTGTGTGTTCCTAGTGATACCCTTGTGTTTGATCTATTTTCTTTACTTACAATTTGTGCATATTTTCAACATTATCCATATCTTGACTAAAACTTGCTTGAATTTTGTGCCACTCATCCTAACAAAGCTACTCCATAAGCCTTTACTTGTAGGTGCGAGAAAAATACCCGGCACCAATTCTCCTACTATAGCATTCCGTTGAGTGATACTCGATACATCATCAATCTTCTGAAAAGGTGAATTTGGTATTGTTCTCTCATTTTCCTACTCACCACCACTTGGTTATGATGGATAGGCCAATGTCTTCGGTGAACCCACTCTTCAAGGATCAAGATGACGAATGTGACTACAGCACTAAAAATCACTTCTTCATCGCCTAACGAGCCTTCCATCAAGAAAGTGAAACTTTGGGTGACCGCATCGAACAACTCACCACTGACCTAAGACAACCGGAAGCATGAAATTGGGAGCTACCTCGACGCCAAGCTCAATACACAAATGGAATAATTCTGCAACATGATCGTGAGCCGCACGTCTTCCACCACCTCTTCGTCAAGACGGCGCCACTCAAGTCGGCACTATTTGTCGGTGCAACAAACCCTAGGTCTATTGCCCAGACTATGCACAGGTACGAGGGCAAGGTCGGAGCACGAACCCAAGCCAGGATACAAGAAATCTAGAGATTCGGAGAACTATCATGCAGCTCAGAGAGACCAAGGCCAAGCCAGAGGAGCAAGACATCGCCAAGGGAAGGCCTGCTTTGCCGGGCAGGCGAGCCCGGCAAGAGGCCAGGCCACCCCCCGAAGCAGGCGCCCCGGTAGGACCTGTTGGGGCTCGTGGAGGCAAAACCACCTCACCAACCACTCCAGCATGACCCACGTCATCCATCAGTGCGGTGTCAGGCTGCAATATGATTAAGTGGCAGCCATTCGCCACATGGAAGCTGTTTCGTACAGGAGAAACCCAAAGATGACACCCGTCCTGCAACGTGTCAAGAGAATAGGCGCAAAGCTGGGAAGATATCTCAGCAAGCCTTGCCTGGCAACCAACGATGTGACACTAAGTGGTGCATTTAATGCGCTCTGTCAGCCCGCAGAGTTAGGTATGATAGCACTGTTTTCTATCATATCAGTGCACAATGAATACTTTGCCATTGTGGTGACCCCTTGATCTATAAAAGGAGGCCCATGCAACCATAGAAAGGGTTGGAAAGTTGATGAACCCACACCCCCATACACATGTAGTCGCTACTTCCCTAAGGCAACCCCTGCCGGGAAAGTGTACTATGCTTCACCACCTCTATTCCACCATCAATCCACCAAAGCAGCAGTAGTGTTTTACGCCTCGCGGCGGCCCAAACCTGGGTAAATTGCTTGTGTGCTCTCTGTCGTGCTACCGTACGCTATTCTCCTCTTTGTTCAATGCGATGTCCCCCTGCCGAACCAGCAAGGGGCCTCCCAGTCCCATAGGTGGCCGCGGATATTCCGCGACATCTTTGGCCCGCCAGGTAGGGGGCTCGCTTGCGCGAACCTGAAAGTGTGTGTGGCGCATCATCTTCATCACCATCTTCATCTTCGACAACGCCATTGACCATGGCGCCCAAGAAGAAGTCCGGTGCTTTGTCCCATACATCCACCTCAAAGGCTCCGCCGGCCCCGACCTCTAATGCTGCGGGGGATGCGGAGGCATGAGAGGACGTGGTTGCTGCATGGGACGTGGTTGGAGCAGGTGGCGCCATCACCACTTTCCCCGCGGCCGACATGGGGGCAGGAGATATCGGAGGCGAATGACATCAGCAACGCCTCGACGGGCACGCTCCGAAAGGTGCAGGCAAGGGGGTCACTCCGGCCGCACCCCCTCCTCTCGCCAATGGGCACAGCCACAGCAACGGTGCTCGGTCCGGGGTAGGCCATCGCCCTCCAGCCGCCCCACCACGGTAGTGACCGCGGCGCATGCGCCTCCTCCCGGACAAGCCAGCCAGACCGCTATGCTCGACCGAGCCGCTGACCCTCGAGCACCACCGCCACGCAACCCCGCTGCCCAGGTGGTAATCCCACAATAGCGTGGGCACGACACCGCCGTCGCCGCCACTGGCACTGTCAGGAGCCAGGCAACAGTGTGGTCCATGTCATCAACATCTATACCAAGCATAGCCACGGAGGCTATGGTGCGAGCTCAACTGCTACTGAGGTTTCCGTTAGCAGCCGAGCAGATGGATGAATGGCGTGCCACCATCCAAAGCCTGCTCGGTTTTGCCAAAGCTGGGGGCTCACGACAAGCTGGCCCATCGCAACCTCCCCAAGCGACAGCAACCACCCATACTGTTGGTCGTATGGAGAGGGCCGTCCCCACGATGCAGTCCCCACCATGGCTGCCGGTGGGGGCGCAACAGAATCATGATTCCGACAACGTCTCGATGGCCTCTTCTGACTCTCGAGCACGTCCAGGCCAACATGGAGCACCGGAGGATACGCGGCGGGGAGACGCGCGCGTCGTCGCAGATCGACACCGTGATGACCTCTGCTCTACCGACGGGTGCGACGGCCTCAACGTCGACGAGCCTGTGCTCGGTGTTGGCGGGTGCCTGCCTTTCGAGGTTAGCTGCCCTGCCTTTACACGAGAACTGCGGCAAGTCCGTAGGCCGTCCGTTCGCACATTCAAGCCAGAGATACCTGAGAAGTACGATGGAAGGCTGAACCCGGCGGAGTTCCTGAGCATCTAGACCATAACTGTTCAGGCTGCCGGGGGAAGAGATGAGAAGGTGTTTGCCAACTACTTCCCTTTGGCCCTCAAGTCCAATGTGAGGTCTTGGCTGATGCACCTGCCGGAGAACCCCATTTCATCATCGGTATACCTGTGCTATGAGTTCATCGGTGCCTTCACCGGTGCCACCAAGAGCCTGGCAGGCCCCGCAACCTGCAACTTCTCCAGCAGAAGGAAGGAGAAACACTCCGTAAGTATTTGCAGAGATTCTATAAAGTTCATAGGAATATTCCAAATATCCATCCGGCAGCCGTTATAGCAGCTTTCCAGTCCAATGTGCGCAACCGCCGTATTCGTTCCAAGATGAACGTGTGGTTGCCCAAGACTGTGAAGGAGCTATACGCACTGGTGGATAAGTGTGCTCGGATGGAGGAAGGAAGGAAGTTGCCTGGGGAGGAAGATTGCACCAATGTTGATTCAGAGGATGAGGATGAATCAACCAGTCAGAGAAAGGGCAAGAAGCATGGTAAGAATCCAAGAGATAAGGCAGCGACGACTATGGGAGGTTTGGGCACACCTAGTACTGGCAAGAAGGCCAAGGCTGAGGCCCCCGGCAAGGAAGTTGCCGCTTGCGCTCCCTGCCGGGAAGCCGCTATCGCTGAGAAAGCTCGAAAAGGTGATGTGACGTACTACAAGAAATACCGGACCAAGGGCCGCGACCTTCAGGAGTGTTACTACAAGAAACAGAGGTCAGAATATGATAAGCATGACAAGGAAAAAGGTCAGAATGCTGCTGGCGGTAAGGGCCGAGGCGGTGGAGCAAATCGCCCCGGCAACCCTTTCGGAACCAAGGAAAGCCCGCCAGGGGTCAAGAGAAAGAAATTTGTGATGATGTGAGTGATGGAGGGGGTGAAGAGTAAACTAGTGAGCAGGAGTTTCAGCAGGCCACTGATGGCTTATATATTGATGGGGGTGCATCCTTGCACGCCTCTCACCACCAGCTCAAGCGATGGGCACGAGAGGTCAATGCAGTGGAGCCGGTGCCAGAGGCCCAGAAGCCGCACAAATGGTCCCGCACGCCCATCATCTTTGACGAGGCAGATCACCCTGACTGCACCACTGCGGTAGGGTGTTTTCCATTCTTGGTCTCCCCAACAATTCGCAACCACAAAGTCACAATCACAAAGATGATAGTGGATGGTGGGGCCGGGTTGAATCTTATTTCCCCATCAGTCATCAGCAAGCTTCAGATAGGAGAAGAAGAGCTAGAGGTTACCGACACGTTTCAAGGAGTTAATCCCAGCAGGATCCATCCTAACGGGAAGACTATGTTGCCGGTAACGTTTGACGAAGAACTGAACTATCAGACTGAGAAGATTGTGTTTGATGTGGTTGATCTCCCCCTACCGTACAATGGGATTCTTGGACGTCCGGCCCTGGCCAAGCTCATGGTGGCATCCCACGCTTACAACACCTTGAAGATGCCTGGGCCACTGAGAGTCATCACTATCCCATCGAATGAGAAGGATGAAATTATCTGTGTTGTCAAGATGTACCGGGATGCAGTCGCAACAGAGGCAGCAACAGCGGTAGTTCCCGCCAAGGAAAGCAAAAGAAAGAAGAGGGATTGTAGGACCTCCGGCTAGGAGTCCGGGAAGTGTGCCCCCTCCAAGTGCACGGTACCCGTTGACGATGTGCCGGAGTGTTCCAACAGCAAGAGATCTAAGGTTGCTGCACTCCAAGTGAAGAAGGTCCCGGCAGGGCTGGCTGGCGTAGATGGCACTTTCACTATCAACGCCACCCTCGATGACAAATAGGAAAGGACGCTCGTTGCCTTCCTACGGGCGAACATCGATGTGTCTGCCTGGCAACCATCTGATATCCTCGGCGTTCCCAGGGAGGTAATCGAGCACCAGCTCGCTGTCTGCCCACATGCCCGACCTGTCAAGCTGAATGTCCGGAAGCAGGCCTTGGAGAGGTAGCAATTCATTGCTGAAGAGATCAAGAAACTGGAGGCAACTGGTTTGGTCAGAGGAGTACTGCATCCTACATGGTTAGCAAATCCAGTGGTAGTCCGGAAGGCTAATGGGAAGTGGAGCTTTGCATTGATTTCACATATCTCAACAAGGCTTGTCCGAAGGACCCATTTCCCTTGCCGCATGCTACCTCTTGAGCATGTGTTGGTTTTCCCTTGAAGAGGAAAGGGTGATGCAGCAAAGTAGCGTAAGTATTTCCCTCAGTTTTGAGAACCAACGTGTCAATCCAGTAGGAGGTAGCACGCAAGTCGCCTAGTAACTGCACAAACAAACAAGAACCTCACAACCAACGCGATAAAGGGGTTGTCAATCCCTTCACGGTCACTTACGAAAGTGAGATCTGATAAATATAATAAGATAAATATTTTTGGTATTTTTGTTGTATAGATTGGAAAATAAATATTGCAAAATAAACTACGATCGAAATAGCAAGTAGATACGAAAATAATATGATGGAAGATAGACCCGGGGGATATAAGTTTCACTGGTGGCTTCTGTCAAGATAGCAAATTCTACGGTGGGTGAACAAATTACTATTGAGCAATTGATAGAAAAGCGCATAGTTATGAGAATATCTAGGCATGCTCATGTATATAGGCATCACGTCTGCGACAAGTAGACCGAAACGATTCTGCATCTACTACTATTACTCCACACATCGACCGCTATCCAGCATGCATCTAAAGTATTAAGTTCATAAGAACAGAGTAACACATTAGGCAAGATGACATGATGTAGAGGGATAAACTCAAGCAGTATGATATAAACCCCATCTTTTTATCCTTGATGCCAACAATACAATACGTTCCTTGCTGCCCCTGCTATCACTGGGAAAGGACACCGCAAGATTGAACCCAAAGCTAAGCACTTCTCCCTTTGCAAGAAAGATCAATATAGTAGGCCAAACCAAACTGATAATTCGAAGAGACTTGCAAAGATATTAAATCATGCATAAAAGAATTCAGAGAAGAATCAAATATTGTTCATAGATAATCTTGATCATAAACCCACAATTCATCGGATCTCAACAAACACACCGCAAAAAGAATTACATCGAATAGATCTCCAAGAGAATCGAGGAGAACTTTGTATTAAGATCCAAAGAGAGAGAAGAAGCCATCTATCTAATAACTATGGCCCCGAAGGTCTGAGGTAACTACTCACACATCATCGGAGAGGCTATGGTGTTGATGTAGAAGCCCTCCGTGATCGATTCCCCCTCCGGCGGAGCGCCGGAAAAGGCCCCAAGATGGGATCTCACGCGTACAGAAGGTTGTCGTTTTGGAAATAGGGTTTCGTGGTGCTCCTGGATTTTTTCAGGGTATATGGGTATATATAGGAGGAAGAAGTAGGTCGGTGGAGCTGCAAGGGTCCCACGAGGGTGCGGGGCGTGCCCACATGCCTCGTGGCCTTCTTGCTTCTTTCTTAACGTCCACTCCAAGTCTCCTAGATCACTTTTATTCCAAAAATAACTCTCCCAAAGGTTTCATTCCGTTTGGATTCCGTTTGATATTCCTTTTCTACGAAACACTGAAATAGGCAAAAAAACAACAATTTGCACTGGCCTTTGGTTAGTAGGTTAGTCCCAAAAATAATATAAAAAGGTATATTAAAGCCCATTAAACATCCAAAACAGATTATATAATAGCATGGAATAAAAAATTATAGATATGTTGGAGATGTATCAAGCATCCCCAAGCTTAATTCCTGCTCGTCTTCGAGTACGTAAATGATAAAAATAGAATTTTTGATGTGGAATGCTACCTAGCATAATTCTCAATGCAATTTTCTTTATTTTAGCATGAATGTTCAGATCCGAAAGATTCAAGACAAAATTTTAATATTGATATAAAAATAATAATACTTCAAGCATACTAACAAAGCAATCATGTCTTCTCACAATAGCATGGCCAAAGAAAGTTATCCCTACAAAATCATATAGTCTGGCCATGCTCTATCTTGATCACACAAAGTATTTAATCATGCATAACCCCGATGACAAGCCAAGCAATTGTTCCATACTTTTTATATTCTCAAACTTTTTCAATCTTCATGCAATATATGAGCGTGAGCCATGGACATAGCACTATATGTGGAATAGAATGGTGGTTGTGGAGAAGACAAAAAAGGAGAAGATAGTATCACATCAACTAGGCGTATCAATGGGCTATGGATATGCCCATCAATAGATATAAATGTGAGTGAGTAGGGATTGCCATGCAACGGATGCACTAGAGCTATAATTGTATGAAAGCTCAAAAAGAAACTAAGTGGGTGTGTTTCCAACTCGCTTGCTCACGAATACCTAGGGCATTTTGAGGAAGCCCATCATTGGAATATACAAGCCAAGTTCTATAATGAAAAATTCCCACTAGTATATGAAAGTGACAACATAGGAGACTCTCTATCATGAAGATCATGGTGCTACTTTGAAGCACAAGTGTGGTAAAAGGATAGTAACATTGCCCCTTCGCTCTTTTTCCCTCATTTTCTCTCTTTTTTCCTCCTTTTTTTTCGTCTGGAGTCTCATCCCGACTTGTGGGGGAATCATAGTCTCCATCATCCTTTCCTCACATGGGGCAATGCTCTAATAATGATGATCATCACACTTTTATTTACTTACAACTCAAAAATTACAACTCGATACCAGAACAAAATATGACTCTATGTGAATGCCTCCGACGGTGTACCGGGATATGCAATGAATCAAGAGTGACATGTATGAAAGAATTATAAAGGTGGCTTTGCCACAAATACGATGTCAACTAAATGATCATGCAAAACAATATGACAATGATGAAGCGTGTCAAACAAACGGAACTGTGGAAAGTTGCATGGCAATATATCTTGGAATGGCTATGGAAATTCCATAATAGGTAGGTATGGTGGCTGTTTTGAGGAAGGTATATGGTGGGTGTATGATACCGGCGAAAGGTGCGTGGTTTTAGAGAGGCTAGCAATGGTGGAAGGGTGAGAGTGCGTATAATCCATGGATTCAACATTAGTCATAAAGAACTCACATACTTATTGCAAAAATCTATTAGTTATCGAAACAAAGTACTACACACATGCTCCTAGGGGGATAGATTGGTAGGAAAAGAACATCGCTCGTCCCCGGCCGCCACTCATAAGGAAGACAATTAATAAATAAATCATGCTCCGACTTCATCCCATAATGGTTCATCATATGTGCATGCTACGAGAATCACAAACTTCAGAACAAGTATTTCTCAAATTCACAACTACTCAACTAGCATGACTCTAATATCACCATCTTCATATCTCAAAACAACCATCAAGTATCAAACTTCTCATAGTATTCAATGCACTTTTTAAGAAAGTTTTTATTATACCCATCTTGGATGCCTATCATATTAGGACTAATTTTCTAACCAAAGAAAATTACCATGCTGTTCTAATAGACTCTCAAAATGATATAACTGAAGTATGAGAGATCAATAATTTCTATAAAATAAAATCACCACCGTGCTCTTAAAGGATATAAGTGAAGCACTAGGGCAAAATTATCTAGCTCAAAAGATATAAGTGAAGCACATAGAGTATTATAATAAATTCCGATTCATGTGTGTCTCTCCAAAAGGTATGTATAGGAAGGATGATTGTGGTAAATTAAAAAAACAAAGACTCAAATCATACAAGACGCTCCAAGCAAAACACATATCATGTGGTGAATAAAAATATAGCCTCAAGTAAAGTTACCGATTGACGAAGACGAAAGAGGGGATGCCTTCCGGGGCATCCCCAAGATTAGGCGTTTGGTTGTCCTTGAATTTTACCTTGGGGTGCCTTGGGCATCCCCAAGCTTAGGCTCGTGCCACTCCTTATTCCAAAATCCATCAAATCTTTACCCAAAACTTGAAAACATCACAACACAAAACTAAACAGAAAATCTCATGAGCTCCGTCAGTATAAGAAAACAAACCACCACTTCAAGGTACTGTAATGAAATAATTCTTTATTTATATTGGTTTTAAACATACTGTATTCCAACTTCTCTATGGTTCATACCCCCCGATACTAGCCGTAGATTCATCAAAATAAGTAAACAACACACGAAAAACAGAGTCTGTCAAAAACAGAACAGTCTGTAGTAATATGTAGGTTTCGAATACTTATGTAACACAAAAAATTCTGAAATAAATTGGTGGACGTGAGGAATTTGTATATTAATTATCTGCAAAAGGAATCAACCTAATCTCACACTCCAGTAAAAAATAGCAGCAAACCTGTTGAGCGCTAAAGTTTCTATTTTTTACAGCAAGATCACAAAGACTTCCGCCAAGTCTTCCCAAAGGTTCTACTTTGCACAAACACTAGTTAAAAACATAAAACCACATCTAAACACAAGCTACATGAATTATTTATTACTAAACAGGAACAAAAAACAAGAAAAAAATTGGGTTGCCTCCCAACAAGCGCTATCGTTTAACGCCCCTAGCTAGGCATAAAAACAAGAATAGATCTAGGCATTGCACGATACTGATAAGGTAAATCGCGAAAACTCATCTCATACTCCCTACGTTCAGCAGCAATCTTTCTTTGTGGCAAGCAAAAGTAATCAAAAGGGCTAAATTTAATGGGACAAAAGTCCCCAAGATCAAGCTCGGGAGGTATTGGTTCCTCCTTTGGCCGCTCATATTGCACAAACAATTCATCATTATAAGCATTCTTTTGACAAAAAGTCATGAGCCTTTGTTCAAGGGAAAAACCTAACCCATTGTTCTGGATAGCAAAATTACCATTAAGTTCAAAGATCCTGTCAACAAGAACATCGGGAGGAACCTTTTTTCTAAGGTTTTCGTTAAAAGCAACATGACCTGAAGATCGTAAGCGCATTATGTCCTCTTGATAAAAAAGGATTGCTTCTATGGGAGGATGGCCGGCATCCACTCTATAATGCGCAAAAATTTCATTGGCCTCTTATATTATAAATCTGAACTCATGAGCTAAAAAGATGGTAGCTTCTCGCTTAACAACAGAATGCTCAATATTAGAAAATTCTAGAAAAATCCTCTGTATGCATGGATGCATATGGATAAATTGTCTTTCAAGTTCAACCACGAGCAAAGATATAGCATCCGCAAGACTACTAGTTTTATGAAGAATAGACCCGCTCATGGTGGGCAAAGCACCGGCACAAGTAAAGAAATCTTGAATAACTCATTTTCCAATAATATTACCACTACCGATCTGAAACTTTTTAGTGTGCAAAATAGTAGGTTCTTCCTGAGGGTAATCAAAAGCATCAACCTTCCCTCCATCATTACTACTACCCTTTTCAATGATAACCTCCCCAGTTTCAGACATGATAGCAACAAACCGCACTAAGAACGAACACACAAGAGGCAAGAGAAAAGAGACAAACAGAAAAGAGGCGAACGGAAAAGAGGGCGAATAGAACGGCAAGGGTGAAGTGGGGGAGAGGAAAACGAGAGGAAAATGGCAAAAAATGTAATGCGAGGGATAAGAGTTTGTGATGGGTACTTGGTATGTCTTGACTTGTGCGTAGACGGCACCAGAAATGACTAGTTGCTAGGAGATGAAATCTTGACTTGACTTGGTGCAACCTCCCCGGCAACGGCGCCAGAAATCGTTCCTGCTACCTCTTGAGCATGCATTGGTTTTCCCTTGAAGAGGAAAGGGTCATGCAGCAAAGTAGCATAAGTATTTCCCTAAGTTTTGAGAACCAAGGTATCAATCCAGTAGGAGGTAGCACGCAAGTCACCTAGTACCTGCACAAACAAACAAGAACCTCGCAACCAACGCGATAAAGGGGTTGTCAATCCCTTCACGGACACTTACGAAAGTGAGATCTAATAAAGATAATAAGATAAATATTTTTGGTATTTTTGTTGTCTAGATTGGAAAATAAAGATTGCAAAATAAATATGAAAATAATATGATGGAAGATAGACCCGGGGGCCATAAGTTTCACTAGTGGCTTCTCTCAAGATAGCAAATTCTATGGTGGGTGAACAAATTTCTGTCGAGTAATTAATAGAAAAGCACATAGTTATGAGAATATCTAGGCATGATCATGTATATAGGGATCACATCCGCGACAAGTAGACCGAAACGATTCTGCATCTTCTACTATTACTCCACACATCGACCGCTATCCAGCATGCATCTAGAGTATTAAGTTCATAAGAACAGAGTAACGCATTAGACAAGATGACATGATGTAGAGGGATAAACACAAGAAATATGATATAAACCCCATATTTTTATCCTTGATGGCAACAATACAATACGTGCCTTGCTGCCCCTGCTGTCACTGGGAAGGCACACCGCAAGACTGACCCCAAAGCTAAGCACTTCTCCCATTGCAAGAAAGATCAATCTAGTAGGCCAAACCAAACTGATAATTCGAAGAGACTTGCAAAGACATTAAATCAAATATTGTGCATAGATAATCTTGATCATTAACCCACAGTTCATCAGATCTCGACAAACACACCGCAAAAAGAATTACATCGAATAGATCTCCAAGAGAATCGAGGAGAACTTTGTATTGAGATCCAAAGAGAGAGAAGAAGCCATCTAGCTAATAACTATGGACCCGAAGGTCTGAGGTAAACTACTCACACATCATCGGAGAGGCTATGATGTTGATGTACAAGCCCTCCATGATCGATTCCCCCTCCAGCGGAGTGCCGGAAAAGGCCCCAGGTTGGGATCTCATGGGTACAGAAGGTTGCGGCGGTGGAAATAGGGTTTCGTGGTGCTCCTGGATGTTTTCGGGGTATATGGATATATATATAGGAGGAAGAAGTAGGTCAGTGGAGCTGTGAGGGGCCCATGAGGGTGCGGGCGTGCCCACCCCCCTAGGGCGCGCCCTCCTGACTCGTGGCCTCCTCGCTTCTTTCTTGACGTCCACTCCAAGTCTCCTGGATCACGTTTGTTCCAAAAATAACTCCCCCGAAGGTTTCATTCCGTTTGGATTCCGTTTGATATTCTTTTTCTGTGAAACACTGAAATAGGCAAAAAAAACAACATTTTGCACTGGGCCTTTGGTTAGTAGGTTAGTCCCAAAAATAATATAAAAAGGTATATTAAAGCCCATTAAACATCCAAAACAGATAATATAATAGCATGGAACAATAAAAAATTATAGATACACTGGAGCCATATCACCGCGCATCAACCAGATTGTGGATTCCACTTCAGGTTGTGATTTGCTCTCCTTTCTAGACGCATACTCAGGATACCATCAGATCTTCATGTCCAAGGAAGATGAAGAGAAGATTTCATTCATCACTCCATGTGGTACATACTACTTTGTCTGCATGCCATTCGGATTGAAGAGTGTCGGGTCGACTTTTGCAAGGGCAGTCCAGATCGATTTTGAGCCACAGTTACACAGAAATAGAGAAGCCTATATGGATGATATCATGGTCAAAACCAAGGATAAGTCCACCCTTATCCAGGATTTGGGGGAGACATTTGCTAATCCGCGCAAGATCAACTTGAAGCTTGATTCGGAGAAGTGTGTGTTTGGTGTTCCCTCCAGCAAGCTACTTTGGTTCTTCATGTCCCATCGGGGGAACAAAGCTAACCCCGACAGGATCAAAGCCATTGAGTAGATCCAAGCGCCAAGGACAGTTAAGGATGTGAGGCGTCTGACAAGATGTGTTGTCGCACTAAGCAGATTCATCTCCAAGTCTGCCGAGCGTGCCCTGCTGTTCTTTAAAATTTTGAAGAAGGCAGGGCCTATGAAGTGGACCCCGGAAGCAGATGCAACTTTGTAGGAGTTGAAGACCTACTTATCGTCTGTGCCCACCTTTGTTTCTCCCAAACCCCGAGAACCGTTATTGCTATACTTGGCGGCAACCAACCAAGTGGTTAGTGCAGCCTTGGTAGCGCAGCGAGAAGTGGATGAGGCAGAAAGTGAGCAGAAAACAGCAGAGTCAGAGAAGGATTAGGACAGCAACGAGCATGACAACGAGAACAACCCCAAGGACGCAACAAGGAATAAGTAGGTTATCGCTCAGTGTACTTCCTCAGCTCCTTGTTACAGGGGGCTAGATCGAGGTACTCTGATGTGCAGAAGTTTATCTTTGGTCCCATTATGGCCTCAAGGAAACTACGCCACTAATTCCAAGCCCACGAGATCACGGTTGTCACTCATTTTCCGCTGCAAAGGATACTCCGAAACCATGGGGCTACTAGCAGAATAGTGGAGTGGGCTTTGGAGCTATCCAACTTTGGATTGAAGTTTGAGAGCACATCAACTATTTAGAGCGGGGCACTGGCAGAGTTTATTGCAGAATGGATGCCAACCCCTGATGAGGAAATGACAGAGACAACTCTCCCTGGCAAGGAATCGCCCCAAGAATGGATTATGTGTTTTGATGGTGCTTTTTTCCTACATGGTGCAGGGGCTAGCATGCTTCTTGTTGCCCCCTTCGGGGAGCACTTGAAGTACGTCGTCCAAATGCATTTTTCCCGGGAAGAAGCCACCAACAATACAGCTGAGTATGAAGGGCTTCTTGCCAGGCTCAGAATTGCAGCATAATTGGGAATTAAGAAGCTGATCATTCGAGGAGATTCACAGCTTGTGGTGAGACAAGCCAACAAGGATTATCAAAGTCCATTGATGGAGGCATACGTCGAGAAGTGAGGAGATTGGAGGAGCACTTTGACGGGTTGCAAACAAAGCACGTACCCCATGCGGAAAACAACATAGCTGATCACATGTCAAACAAAGTGTGCTGCATAGAAGCTTCCTGTGAAACTAGGAACTTTTGTTCTCCATCTCTCTCAACCCTCCGTATCCCCAGCAACAATGGCCCGGAAAAGGAGAAAGTTGGACTACGGTAAGCCTCTCCCGGCTGAGCCGTCCGCTCTCGGCAGAGACCCTGCCGGAAACAACTCCTCATAGCCTGCCGGACCACCCCCTCCAGCCGGGCCCATGGACACCACGAACGAGGCTGGTGCTCCCGCGATAGAGGAGGTGCCGCTAGTCCTCGTTGACGAGCCCCAGTCTCCAACTTGGGAAAGGCACATTGTCCACTTCCTCCTGACCGGAGAACTCCCCGACGACCAAGATGAAGCTGAAAGATTAGACCGGAGGGCTAGTATGTATCAGTTTGTCGATGACACTCTATACAGAAGGAGGCCCAACGGTGTGAAATTGAAGTGTGTTTGCCGGGAGGATGGAAAGGAACTGTTGGCTGAGATTCATAGAGGAATGCGTGGCTCCCACATTGGATCAAGGGCATTCGTTGGGAAAGCATTCCGGCAAGGATTCTATTAGCCCACAGCCCTCCAAGATGCGGTCGAGCTCATCACGACATGTCAAGCCTGCCAGTTCCATTCCAAGAAAACACACCAGCCTGCCCAAGCCCTTTAGACAATCCCTCTATCATGGCCATTTTCAGTCTGGGGCTCGATATTCTCGGCCCCTTCCCCCGAGCAATCGGGGGTATTGAATTCTTGTTCATTGTTATCGACAAGTTCACAAAGAATTGGTGTGTTGTTTTGGAGTTCCGGCAAGGATCATCACCGATAACAGCACCCAGTTCACGAGCCACGCCTTCATGAAATATGTTCATACCCTCGGATGAAAGATCTCATTCGCCTATGTGGCACCCCCCGGAGCAATGGATAAGCCGAGAGGGCGAACGCTGAAGTGCTACATGGACTCAAGACAAGAACTTTCGATACGCTGCAGAAGCACGGTAGGTAGTGGACCAAGGAGCTGCCGGTAGTTCTTTGGTCCCTCAGAAAGACACCTAAACGAGCTACCGGGCAGACTCCCTTCTCCCTGTTCTACGGGATAGAAGTAGTTATCCCCACGGAACTCATTTACGGGTCTCCTCGAGTGCTTGCCTATGATGAAGTAGCGCAAGATCACCACCGGCGAGACGACGCTGTGCTACTCGAGGAGAACCGTCTCCCGGCTGCTACACGTGCTGCACGCTACCAGAAAGCCCCGTGTCGCTATCATAGCCGCATGGTTCATGCCTGGTATTCTGAGGAAGGTGACCTTGTCCTTAGGCGCGTTCAGCCCGCCAAGGCTACAAACAAGCTATCACCAAAGTGGGAAGGCCCTTACCGGGTGGTACGAGTCACCAGACCTGGCGTAGTCCGTTTGGAGACTAGAGATGGCCCTCGGTTGCAAAAGTCATGGAATATTGAGCATCTCCGCAAGTACTACCCGTAAGGCGCGGTTGTCGGGCCCTACCCGACAGCTACCCTTTTGTACATGCCTTGCCTTAGCTGCATGAAACCCCTTGTAGCAAGCCGGGGTAATGACCCCGTGCAAGAGAAAATAAAGAAGCGCCTTAGGGGGCCCCCAACTAAGATTGCATGCATGCATGAGCACACCAAGATCACTGCATAAGCATTTCATGAGCATTTTCATATGCAAATAGATAGGATCGCATCGTGCATTCATTCTCATCTGCATGAAGTTGCAGGTTCTTGTCGTGGAGTTGACTTCGACAAAGATTGAGAAGATTGCCCGGCACAGCGATCCTCGGCAAGCCAAATAGATAGGTTCTACCTCCTACCCGTTAGTGTTCTGTAAAGCTATAACTTTGCATGAGAAAGCCTCGCCTCTCTTTTGAGACTTAGGTGCTCCCATCCATGACTCGAACGTTGCTTCGGTCATGATGTTCACAGTGGCCTTTGGTAAAAAGATGTTGGCGGGGGGCTGGCCCCTCTGTTTGTTCCTCGGCAGACGCAGCTCTTTGGCAGACAAAGAGGGTGCCGGCATGATATCCTACCGGGCAAAACTCATTTATTTACAGTAAGTAGGCATTCCACCTCTGCATGGACGTACACATGCATGAGTTCCTAGCAAGGTTCATCTTTTTCATTCATATGCTAATACAAGTACAAGCATTATAGGACACAAAGATGGACTTGAGGAACTACATTATTTGAATTAAAATTTGGCGATTGACTGCAAGTTTAAGATTGAAAAAAAAAAGTGCCCCACGATCCCCTCTTTTCTTTTTTCCTCCTTCAGGCACTACGGCGGAAGGAGGAAAAGACGAGAAAAGGAGCACCCAAGCAGGAGACCTCCCCGGTCCCGTCAGGGCCCGTTGGGCACGGCCTGACAAGACCGGGAGTGGCGAGGCTGCGAAGGAGGAGTGCGGGGGAAAGGGAGGCACCTTATGGTCACCACCTCCAGAGCCAACAAGAAGCCCTAGCTTGAGTGCCGGTGGAGTCATCCACCAAAGCTCAGTCGGAAGACTGCTGGAGGCGAGAAGGTGCCAAGAGAACATCCCTCCCCGGCTATCACCCAAAGAGGCTGGTGATGACGGTGTTGGGGAGGGAGGGGAAGAGCGGAAACACGAGGCGGCAGGTCGACGGTCGGAGGCGGAGGCATCCACGCCATCGTACTCCGACCTTACCCCCTGCCACCCGCCTTCTACGTCTTCCCTAGCTTTCTCCTCCCCATCGCTGCTCCCGGGAAGCGCCAAGACTCCAGTCCGGCACCTCCAGTGGAGAAACAACAAGCAGCCAAAACGACCAGGGGGCTCGAGGCGCGCCACTCCCCACCTTGGCGGGCAGGAAGGCGCGCCTCTCATAGACATCAGCCCCAAGACCTCCGAGAGGGGCAGTGCTGGGATTACCGATGACCTCCGGCCTCTACTCCTAGACGAACCTCGAAGGAACCAAGAAGTTCGCCGCAGCAAGGACCAACCTCACTCCCCAGCGTCAGCACCAACATGAGGCAACAATAGCCCCAAACAGGAGCCCGGGGGCTGGCCCCAGGCCCTTATCTTCGACAAAGCCAGCAAAAGCGAAGGATAAGAAGAGGAGGAATGCGAAGATGGATGACTCCGCCCTGATCCACCCCTCCCTTTTATAGGCTAGGCGGGGAGGGTAGCTGCTCCATCAATAGGCGGCCACCGCCGTCCTCCGCCAATTCAAGACGACCGGGCCATTACCATGATGCTCTCATGCTCCACGCGCCTCTGTTACCTACCCCGCGCGATGCATGCAACATACGTGGCCAACAATACGGGCGCGCCGTGGGAAGAGTAAATTGGCAATTTCTACCCCTTGTGTTAAAGTCATTCATGGGCCATCACTGTAGTGGCCCCACCACTATTGGCTTTACACCACACGCGGGGAAACTAGAAACTGGCCCGAAATCAAGGCTGATGAAGAAGCAAAGGAGACCTCAAGGGGCCGACCCCTTCAGCAATCCTGGCTATGCACTTATTAGGTCCTACACCGATGATGCTCGGCAGCGTGTTCGGGGGGGGGGGGGGCAGGCCTAGGGGCTTCGGTCGGTGCAACAAACCCTTGGTCTGTGGCCCATAGTGTGCATAGGCACAAGGGCAAGGTCGAAGCACCAACCCAAGCCAGGATACAAGGAATCAAGAGATTCGGAGAACCAGCATAAAGCTCGGAGAGACTAAGGCCAAGCCAGACAAGCAAGACATTGCCAAGAGAAGGCCTCCTTTGTCGGGCAGGCAAGCCCGGCAAGAGGCCAGGCCACTCCCAGAAGTAGGCGCCCGAGGCGCCCCGGCAGGGCCTGCCGGGGCTCGCGGAGGCAAAACCACCTCACCAACCACTCTAGCACAACCCACATCATCCATTAGTGCGGTGTCGGGCCGCAAGATGATTAAGTGGCAGCCATTCGCCATATGACAGCTGTTTCCTATAGGACAAACCCAGAGATGACACCCATCCTGCGACGTGTCAAGAGAACAGGCACGGAGCTGGCAAGATAGCCCGGAAAGCCTTGCCGAGCAACCAATGATGTGACACTAAGCGGTGCATTTAGTGCGCCCTGTCAGCCCGCAGAGTTAGGTATGATAGCACTGTTTGCTATCACATTAGTGCACAGTGACTACTTTGCCATTGTGATGACCTCTTTATCTATAAAAGGAGGCCCATGGAAACCGTAGAAAGGGTTGGAAAGTTGATGAACCCACACTCCCATATGCGCGTAGTCGCTACTGCCCTAACGAAACCCCTGCTGGGCAAGTGTACTATGCTTCACCACCTCCATTCCACCATCAATCCACCAAAGCAGGAGTAGGGTTTACGCCTCGCGGTGGCCCTAACCTAGGTAAATTGCTTGTGTGCTCTCTGCCACGCTGTCGTATGCTGTTCTGCTCTTTGTGCAACGCGACGTCCCCCTACCGAAGCAGCAAGGGGCCTCCCGGTCCAATAGGTGGCCGTGGATATCCCGCGACACTCTTTGGCCTACTCTTCCTCCGATCCAAGTCCTCCTCATTCTTGTTCTTGTTGACGCGCCGACACTCAAGATCACCAAGCTCAAGATCACCACTCTTGTTGATGCAAGACCGAGTCCGAGCACGTGAAAGAGCAAGATGCCAAGAACAAGACGTAGTGGACCAAGAGCAACCTCCACAAGTGCAGTGTCAAGAACCTTAAGATGGTGATGCAATCCTACGAGAACAAAAGCGCCATCACGAACAAGCACTCAAAGCACAATGCGCACTCTGCGAGGCCACTAGAGCTGTCACTGAACATAACTGCGAAGTGCGCGAACAAGAAGAAGCACTTCGATAAGAACGACAAGATGTAAACAGTAGCCATGAGGAGCAACAAGAAAGAAGGAACTGGGCACACATGCCGCATCCCAATAGGCAAGTCCGCATGAGGAGCATGAAATTGAAGACCCTCTTCCTCGCCAAGTGTGACCACTCCATCGTCAACATGATGAAGAATAACACTACGACAAGCTCAAGTTCATCATGCCCAAGTTCTCTGAAAGCAACGATCCAGAGGAGTATATGTCATAGGAATTGAAGGTCGACAAGATATTCTGTCTTCACAATTTTGAAGACGAGAATCAAATCGCCATGGTCTCTCTTGAGTTTCAAGACTACATCCTCATTTGGTGGGAACAAGTGATCGAGCGATGCCGGGAGAGAGGCGAACCACCCATCACGACTTGAACACTCATGAAGGATGTCATGAGAGCTCGCTTCGTGCCTACACACTACACCCGCGATCTTTTCAAGAAGTTGCAACTCCTCAAGCGAGGCAAGAAGATGGTGGAAGAATACTACCAAGGAATGGAGATTGCCATGGTACGGGCCAATGTCAATGAACATGATGAGCAAACTATGGCATGCCTCTTGAATGGCCTCAATCACCCAATAAAGATGATTTCCGACCTCCAACCCTACTCCAACCACCTTGAGTTCGTTCATCAAGCGACCAAGGCCGAGCGACAAGTGCAAGATGATTTCAAATATGCCAAGTACTCATCCAAGACCTACAACTCTTACACTCAAGCTCCCACTACTACGTCACCTCCTACCTCCACTAGAGCATCTCCAAGCAACGACGACAAGTCAAGCTACAAGAAAACTTCAACATCTTCGAGTTGTCCTCCTACTACAAGCAACTTCAAGCCGAGAGCTTCATCATCATCTACTCCAATGGATGAGACTGTCAAGACAAGTTCCGTCAAATGCTTCACATGTAAAGGCCGATGCCACAAGACATTTGAGTGCCCCATTCGGCGCACCATGATCGCCAACGACGACGACGACACCTATGACTCGATGAGTGAGGAAGAAATGGAAGCCCTTGAGCACGTGCCCATGCACCGGCGCGTGAACAAAGATGAAGATGACCAAGTATTTTGTGACAATGATTTGAGCCCCGCTCTCGCTTTCGCTAAGGTCTTGACACTTCAACACCAACCTTCAACACTAACAAGATGAAGACGAACGTTACCACATCTTCCACACCAAAGCAGGCATCAATGGACGTTCCATGAAGGTCATCATTGATGGAGGAAGTTGCCACAATTTGGCAAGTGAAGAGCTATGTTCCAAGCTACAATTTGTCAAGATGAAGCATCCTCGCCCCTACAAGGTCCTATGGCTTAGCAACTCTGGCACTATTAAAGTGGAGCACACTATGCAAGTTTCCTTCAAGATCGGCGCATAAGAGGACACCTTGGAGTGTGATGTGGTGCCTATGTCTGTGTGCCATCTCCTCTTAGGGTGACCTTGGAAATACGACCGTGGCGTCATCCACAATGGGCGAACCAACTACTACAGTTTCAAGATGAAGGGGAAAGAGTATGTGCTATGACCTATATATGTCGCCATGCCAAGTGATAGTCAACAAAAAAACTTCCACTCATCACGGAGAGACTAGTGAGAGAGCGAACCACCAAAGAGAGAGTGAGCACCACAAGCCAAAAATGAGTGCCTCTAGGATGAGCAACAAGAAAAACTTAGTTCTTTTAGCTACCAAAAGAGACATGAGAGAAGTGTGTGAGATCCCATCTTGTGTCATACACTATGTCCTAGTATGCATAGATGAAGCGGCAAGGACTATCACCTCTAACCATCTTCCTCTAGTGTTGTCTAATTGGTTGCAGGAGTTTGCGGACGTTTTTTCCAATGAGCTACCTCCCGGCCTTCCTCTACTATGCGACATTAAGCACTGGATCAACCTCATACCCGACGCACCCCTACCAAACAAGGATCCATACCGTGTCAACCCCGAAGAAACTAAGGAGATAGAAAGGCAAGTACCACAACTCATTGACAACGGACATGTACGTGAAAGCTTAAGTCTTTGTGCTGTTTTGGTCATTCTTGTGCCTAATAAATATGGTAATTTCCGCATGAGTTCCAATTGCTGTCCCATAAATGCTATCACCGTACGTTATAGGCATGCCATTCCATGCCTTGACTATATGCTAGATGATCTTAGCGGCGCAACCATTTTCTCCAAAATTTATCTTAAAAGTTACTATTACCAAATCCGCATTCTAGAAGGTGATGAATGTAAAACTACTTTAAAAACCAAATTTGGCTTGTATGAATGGCTAGTTATCCCTATGGTCTTATCTGAAGCACCTAGTACTTTCATGTGTGTGATGCATTATGTTCTTCAACCTTACATTGGCATATTTGTTGTTGTCTACTTTGATGATATACTTGTGTTTAGCAAGTCTCGGAAAGATCATGTCACTCATCTTAGGACCATTTTGCAAACTCTTAGAAACGAGCGTCTTTATGCTAATATGGAGAAATGCATTTTTGGTGTTGACAAGCTTGTTTTCTTGGGTTTTGTTGTGTGTTCTTAGGGTGTTCATGTCTGTGAGTCTAAAATTGAAGCAATTAAAACTTGGTCACAACCCACAAATTTGCAAGAAGTGCGTAGTTTTTTTTGGTCTCGCCGGCTTCTACCGTTGCTTTGTTAAGGACTTTAGCACCATTGCATCACCTTGCATGCCTTGAGCAATAAGAATGCATCCTTTGTTTGGGGACCCTCTCAATCTACCGCATTTAATGAACTTAAATCTTTCCTTACTCATGCTCCGATTCTTGCATTTCTAGTTTTGAAAAAAACTTTTGAGGTTCATTGTGATGCTAGTAGAAATGGTATTGGTGGAGTTTTGATGCAAGAAAATGACCCATTATATATTTTAGAGAAAATATTTCCGGCGCTCGACTTAACTATCCCATCTATGACAGAGAATTGTATGCTTTAGTGCGAGTATAGCATGTTTGGGAGCATTATCTTCGCCCACATGAATTTGTCATATATACTGATCATGAGACACTTAAATACTTTACAGGTCAAACAAAGTTGACTAAATGACATGCTAAATGGAGTTAATTTATTGAATCTTTTCCTTATGTGATCAAGTACATTAAGTGTAAAGAGAATGTTGTGATGGATGCTCTTCCCCACAAGTGCATGTTAGTTACTCAACTTGAATTAAATGGTATTGGCTTTGAGCATGTTAAAGATCTATATGCACATGATCCTTCGTTTGCGCTTCCTTATGCCAAATGTGTTGCTAACACTTGTTGTGAGAGCTATTACCTCAAGAATGGCTTTCTTATGCGTGCTAACAAACTTGGTATACCCGAATCTTCTCTTAGTTTGTTACTTTTGTAAGAGGCTCACATCAGAGGACTTATGGGACATTTCGGGCATGACAATACCTTTGCCACACTCTCCTTCAAGTACTTTTGGCCCAAGATGTTTCGCGATGTCGCACGCTTCACCAACCGGTGCTCTACATGCCGCAAAGCTAAGTCAAAAGCTCAATCTCATGGTTTACATATGCCACTTCCCTTCCTATTCCATATCAACCATGGGAAATTATTAGCATGGATTTTCTGCTCAGATTACCTAGGACTCAAAATGGCAAGGATTCAGTATTTGTTGTTGTCGACCGATTTTCTAAAATGGCACATTTCATTCCATGCTATAAAATAGACGACGCTTCACATGTTGCAAATCTCTTTTGTAGGGAAATCTTGAGGTTACATGGAGTGCCAAGGACAATTGTGTTGGACCGCGACGTCAAGTTCCTAAGTTACTTTTGGAAGACACTATGCAGCAAGCTCGGCATGAAGTTACTATTCTTGATGGCCTATCATCCCCAAAGCGATGGCCAAACAGAAGTCTCCAACCAGACGCTATCTACTCTCCTACGCGTGTTAATCATTAAGAACATCAAGGAGTGGGAGGAGTGCTTACCCATTGCCGAGTATGCCTACAATCGTCCAAGACACTCTACTGCTGGCAAGTCCCCCGTCGAGGTCATCTACGACTTCAACCCTTGTCATGCTTGGACATCCTTCCTCTACCGCTCCATGAATGAGCGAACATGGATGTAAGTGCAAGAGAAAGTTACCTCAAGAAGGTGCATGAAGACACAACGTCCATGATCCAGCTACATGTACAGCGCCTCACCACCAAGCTCAACATCAACAAGGCCCCCATGGTATTCCAACTGGGAGATCTCGCATGGCTTCATCTTCGCAAGGACCAATTTCCACACGAGCACAAGTCCAAGCTACCACCACGAGCCGATGGACCTTTCAAAGTGCTAGTCCGTTACAATGACAACACCTACAAGATCGATCTCCCACGAGACAAGTACAAATGTAAGCGACATCTTCAATGTCAAGGACTTGGCACCCCTACCATGGTGATGAAGATCACGATCTGAGGGAAGATCTCGCCCAAGGGTGGAGATGATGCGGAGCATCCTTCCATCATCCCCATGTACTCTACAACAACACATCAAGCACCACATGGACCCATGACAAGAGCACGAGAACGCGCCATTGATACCGAGGTGAACTCACTCCTACTCGAGATCGATATGCATATAAATGCAACTTGGATGCTACCTCACCAAAACATGCTATGTGTCATTAGGTACGAAGACCAATGCCACCAAGCAGCTAAGGGACACCCCAAAGGAGGAGGAGAAGCATCCCAAGGCTGTCAGATTCAGGGCTCCGTAGACCAAAGAAGGTTCAAACTCTAAGGCATGTACGATGATCTCAACCTCTCAAGCTTAAAGCCCGTCGCCCCATAGCCTAGCCTTGCCGGATTCACATGAACAAGGAAGAAGATGAACATGGCAGTTTACCCAGGTTCAGGCCACCTTGCGGTGTAAAACCCTACTCCTGCCTTGTGGTGGATTGGCCTCGCGAGGGGCTGAGGATGAACTAGTACAGAGGATGAACAACCTCGCGAGCGCTGCTCTGGTGAGGGTGGAAGGGGTTGGATTGGATCCCTCTCTACGGTGGTGGCCTTGGTCCTCTTCCCCCAAAACTTAGGCGGGAAGGGATCGCACAACCGCCAATTTGAAAGGGGACAAGTAGTGCATCTAATCCTAACGAAAGGTGGTCTTCGTCTGGAAAGCTTCTGGTCGTGACGTAGTGGTGGGCTCGGTGATGACCTCCGCCTTGTCGAGCATGTGGTCTTGGTCTTGTAGCAATGGAATGGAAACCTTTGGGAGATTCCTCGGGAACACATGCCTGTCCTTGCCTCCTTAGCATCAAAGAGGAAACTGCTTCCTCTGTGCCCGCTAGCGCCCGCCTGGCCTTGGTCGTGATGTCTCACATCATCGCAGCCTCGTGAGGCTGGGTACCTGCATAGAAATCTTTGCTCCTCGGGAGGCCGCCTGGGAGGCCGCTCCCTCGGGAGGTCTTGGTGTTGTCTGCCTCTGGAGGGTGTTGCCTTGGCGGTCTTGTAGATGGACCCTACCAGGGCGTCAAGGGAGCCACGTCGTGGGCCATAGAGAGGCAAGTCTGGGTACCCTGGTTCCCAGAACGCCGACAGTAGCCCATGGGCCCAAGGCGTGCTCTGGCTGCCTTCGAGGCGAAGCCAAAGGGCAAGGATGAAGCGCCGCGGGACCCAATCGCCTGTGGGCCAAGTCGACGCGCGGTGCTTGACGAGACGCGGACACCTCCACTCCCCCATGTCGCCTGAGCAACCGTCAATGCCAACAAAAGGCTGGCGCATGCGTGCAGAGCTGTCATTGCCCTGCTGCGCGCTTGCCTTCTGCCCCTCCTCCTCGCAATCTTGTGCCTTCTTTGCCGGATTCCGCGCTAGCTTAGATTCGCCTCGCCACCATGGCCGCAAAGAAGAAGAGGGGAAAGGCTAAGGCGGAGTCCCTGACAGGGCCAGAGCCCATGTTGGGCCGGTCCACCATGATCAACCACGAGGGGCTGGACGAGGTCCAGCATGCAATTGCCGCCGACTCCAAAGAGTGGAAGGTGACAAAGATCTGGCCGGCCTCTCGGCTTCTAACCGACATGGAGGCCACCGAGATCCCTCCTCATATTCACGCCCTTTTCTCCGGCCTGTTGCCGCCGTTCTCCGATTTCTTCAATGGAGTGCTCTCGCACTATCAAATCCACACGCTCCATCTGGATCACGGGTCCATCATCCTTCTCTCCACCTTCGCGTTCTTGTGCAAGGCCTTCATGGGCATTGCCCCGTCTGTGGCCCTGCTCCGCCACTTCTTCTCCCTTCAATTGATCGATGAAGAGCAGCGCTCGGGGTGCGTGTCACTTCAGGTGCACTACAAAAAAATACACTTCCGTGATGATACGTGTTTGTCATAGTAGGTCACGTTTTCTGTCATGCATGTACATCCATACTAATTTTATGACAGAATCAAGATAGTCCTACTTGTGTTGTCGTAGAAGTGTTCCATGACAATACCAAAATAATCATCAGAGAAGTGTCCACTTCCATGACGATAAATGATGCGTCATGGAAGTTCTTTCGTCAAGGGTAACTGACACGTGGCATCCACCGGAACAGTCGCCATAATGCTATCGGGTCCGGTTTTGGATCCGATAACCTGTTAACAGCCCGGACCAATGGGGTTTTTCCTCGTGTAAAATTCTCATTGGTCGGAGGAAACACGTGTCAGCTCTTCATTGGGTTAGATAGGCCCCTATTATATGTCGACACGTGCGACGGCCCACCACTGGCCCAGTTAGCTTCCAAGGCCGGCCCGTTTGACTTTGTCAAAAGTTAGCAGGCCGGTCCATGAAAAGCATGTTAATGATCTATTCGCAAATAGCCCATTTTACGGCTTGGTAACTCACGGCCTATTAGGGCCTTCCCGAAATCGGCCCAACAACGTCATGTGGGCCGTCGAATATAACACTAGCCCATTTCACTTTCGGCCCATGTATGGCCCACGACGTCTTTAGGCCCATATGAGGCCTTCCATAACTTTACGCCCTTTAGTGGCCCACGATGATTCTAGCCCATAATGAATAGTAAATTTCTTTGTACCCATTAATGGCCCATTATTCACATGGGCCGTTTCTAGCCCGTATTAGCTTTCGACCTGTTGATGGCCCATACGTTCTTGGGCTCCTTTCCGGCCCTCCATTACTTCCGGCCCATTACTGGCATGTTCCCCCAATGGGCCAAATTTGGCCCGTGGCAAGAATCGGCCTGTTTGTGGCCTATTAACCCATTGCGCCGTTTCCAACCCATCCTATATTCTGGCCCATTAACGACCCGTTATGCATGTGACAGAATTAAGCCTTTTCTGTCCTCTGGCATGTTAACGACCCGTTATCGTACTAGGTCGATACCAATTACGCCCGTTTACGGCCCATGTGGACCCATTTATCTAACGGCCCTAGGCCCACCGATTCTACGGCCCTTTGGAGGCCCATTTATCCGACGGCCCGTATGAGGCCCATGGATCCTACGGCCTGTAGCAGGGTTAAGGTTACCACGGTCCGTATATAGCCCATGGTTGTTGCGGCCACAAGCAAACCAGGTAAAAAGAAGACTAGGAAATAAATAAGCCTGAAACTAACGCTAGGCTATTAAGGCGATTGCACACATTACATCCACTGGCATCAAAGATCGGCACCGGTGCAAATATAGGGAACACCCTACACTGTACAAAAATGGCTTGCTGTTTTCTTTAGCCGGTGGCTGCATGTTAAGAACAAATTTTGTATTGCAACAAAAGAAATTAAACCATAAAACAAAAGGAAGGTTGGCATAAAAGTTAATAGTCTGGCAGATAAATGCACCACCAAAAGTTCAGAAGCTCAGTTCATTTGACCTGACTGTTACGTTTTCATGTTGTATAGTCCGATGGAGCACCCTTCGCCTTCATTTCTCCTAGGCTCCTAAACAACATAGCAAATGTCTGATAGTCTGGTTTCAAAACCATGCATATCTTGACAACATCGAACAATGTCTGTCCTTGTTTCAGGAGGGGTCTCTGTTAGGGAATGGACTTGTGTCTGGAGCGTAGATATAACATTGTTTTGAGCTTGCATATCTTGATCATGAGGAAGTTTGGACGAGATTGCCTTAACAACCAACCCAGTATTACGAAGGAACGTGTTTTCGACACTATTAGTGGATAGGTACTGACCCAATGCAGCAAGAGGTGACATTGCGGTTATAGTTGCCTCATCTCCTTCAGAAGGTGGCGGTTCCACCATTTTTCCATAGCTTGCTGAAAAGTTGAGTTTTTACATTAGTAGTACCAAAACAGAAGATATTAAGGAGGTAGCAAAACCAAACAAAATAGCTTTGGTCTATATACAAAACTTATTCTAGTGAACCCATGTAAAATATTAGTTGTATTTTTCTGCAAAGTACATGATAAAACCAGGTTCCAAACATATGACCATGTACCATGGCTAATGTATTGTCTATTTCTTCACATTGTATTGACAGCTAAGGATAAAGAGACAAAGTTTATAATACGGTAAGCATAGTATGACATCATTCATTTCACAAAACAACTAAGAACAGACAAACACGCAATTGTAACATTGTGTGGGCAAGTCCAGCAAGGAACTAGATTACAGATCAAGATCAAAGGAACATCACTCATCTCTTTTAAACCTTGTAAGGTGCAAGGATACACTAAGACAATTGTGTATAAAATTGAAAAGAGAAATAGACATTGGTTGCAAACCATGCAGTTCAATGCACAAGTCAGAGTAAGTAGTAGTTAAAAGGCATGAGGATTAAGGACTTACAACAGCGGCTTTGACTGGTGTAGTCATGCCCTTCGTCTTGCTGGTGTGACAGTCCCTGAAGATTTCCACAACATTTGGTTCAGGTACTTTTTGGTCCTTGCGGTCTTTCCTCTGCATTTGGAACAAGTCAATATAGATCTGATAATATGGTACAGTGAAAAGACTGAAACAACAGCTAATTACAAGAGCCTCACAGTGTGCAATATAGCTACGAGATCCTGACATCTGTTGGAATTTCACTTCCGTATGGTTGGCCTTGTTCTTTGAATAGTTCACCTACAAGAAGATTGATTTGTGAGGCACATTTGTAAATAGGACTTCAACATGTGATCTAATCACACACACACACACATAGATATATATATATATATATATATATTGTACCTGATACTTTGGATCAGACCAGTGTTTAACGAGGCCTCTCCAGTCTTCATCCGATCTGTTTTCCACTAGAGATGTTTGGGCAAGTTCACTGTTAGCCTTGCCTTCAAAGTGAGTTTTCCTCAAGTTATACCGATACTGTCGCAGAGTAGACTTGAAAAGATGGGTGCAAGCTTGTCTCGTTGCATCATCTTGGCTATCCAACTTGAACCTCATCTGTTGAAAATTATGGGAGTCTCATTACCAGCAATCTAGAAAGTATGGGATATAGCAAGACAGTATTACTAGTTTCCATACATAACCATACTTACAGATAAATGGTCGAGGAAGGTGTTTAACTCGGTTTCGTCTTTGTCATTCCTGTTCTGAATCCTTTTTTGGAGGATACGTACATGACACGTAACGGCAACCACTACCTCTGATACTAACTTGGCTGACTCTGTAGCATCACATGGCCTTTTTAAACCTGCCTCAAAACGGATCTCCATTCTTCCTCCTCTAGATTTAGTTAACCTTCAAGCATTATCCTTGATGTTTGTTTACTCTTGAGCCTAGGTGCTAGTCCAACAACGAACATAGGAAGTGTTAGTGTACATCAAACTGTGAGACTACATATAAAGAAGCATGCAACTATAACTTGACTCCAGCAACTACCTTCCTGGTTTTGAAGCTCACAAAGTTCATCTGATCTTGCCAATTCATCTTTGTGTCAAGAGTGCTTCGGAAGTAGTGTCAGGTGGAAAGGGAGCTTGGAAACGTGCTGCTAGCTGAGTTGACAAACGAGTAACTCGTACAGCTGCTAGTACTGTAGAAGGTGTTGCAACAACTAGTGATGTCTCTGCTTGTTTGGTGGCAGCTATTTGTTTCTGTTTGGCTTGTTCTGTAGCTCATGTAGGATGGGATACCCCGTTTTTATGATTTTCAGCTGAACTTTGACCTTCTATTGCACCATCAGTACCAGTAGAATCTGCAAGATTCTTCTAGGTCACTTTCCGTGTGTCCTTAGTACTAACACCATCCCCTGTCATTCTATGTCCCTCCTCTTTCTCTGTGCCATGTTAAGTCAAGCCGACAAGAAAAAAGAATAAGAATTTAGTTTTTCAGAACAAATTGATGTGTGATACAGACAAACTGAACTTTGATGTTAGACAACCACATGATAGGAGGATATAATATGTACGAAAAACATGACTATGATGTGTAAACTAAGCAAAAGACATTTCACTAAATTAGAAGCAATGCAACAGAAGCTAGACACCATATGAAAGATGCTACAAATATCGCTCTACCAACTTAACAGTGTCTTGTCATAATTGGCGTTTAAACAAATGTGAAGCAGTACAAGAAATAAATCATATGCAAGATGCAAACAACATCACACTACCAAGTTAAAGGTCTCTCGTCATTAGTGTCATTGCATATTCACAGCTTATGATGTGTAAACTAAGGAGAAGGCATTTCAACAAATTAGAAGCAATGAAAGCTAGACACAATATGAAAGATGCAACGAATATCACTCTACCAAGTTAAAACTGTCTCGTCATAAGGGCCATTTCAACAAATTAAAGTAGTACCAGCTAGAAAAGAATGCGAGATATAACCTATATAACACTACCAAGTCAAACATGTGTTGTGATAAGTGATTGTTGCAGGTTACACAACAGTAGTACTTTGATGTAAGGACATGGTGTGATAGACATATATTGTATGTTCTAGAAACAGGAACATGTGTCTTATTCACAAGTATAACATGTAAAGTAAGCAGATGGAATTCAACAAAATTAGAAGCAATACAAGTTGGACATCATACATGACATGAAACCACATATAACAGTGCCAAGTTAGAGGGAGCACCTATGATGGTACACTAGGGGAGACGTGCTCATCATCAACCCAGCTACGTTGAGTGTCTATGCATGTGTTGCCTTGCAAATCATCTTGGGGGGTTGGACGAGTAGAACCTGTAGAGGCCCTCTGTTTGAAGGAGCAACTTTATCCGCTGCCTTGCTAACTTCCTTCCGCTTTATTGATTTTGAATTGTCAAGCAAAATCGACAAGAAAAAGAAATAAAATTCACTCTTCAGAACTCATTCGTGCATGATACTGACAATCACTACTTTGATGTAAGGCAAAGACATGATACGAGGATGGAATATGTACGAAAAATAGGACGACATGGCATATTCACAACTATTTGTGTAAACTAAGCAGAAGCCATTTCAACAAATAAGAAGCAATGCAAGCTAGACACCGTATGCAACATGCAAGGCAATATCACACTTCCAAGCTAGAGAAAGCACCTGGGATGCCGGTTTCGCCGGAAGACCACCATTTGTCCCTGCCTTATTTTTTCCTTCCTGCTTCTTAGTTTTATTGCCTTGTCAATTCAAAACCACAAGAAAAATGAATGAAAATCCGCTTTTCAGAACTCATTGATGCAGGATGCTGATGAGCACTACTTTAATGTAACACAACTGCATGATAGGACGATTGAATGTGTAACAAAAAAGGACAACATTGCATATTCACAACTCTGATGTGTAAACTAAGGAGAAGGCATTTCAACAAATTAGAAGCAATGAAAGCTAGACACCATATGAAAGATGCAACGAATATCACTCTACCATGTTAAAACTATCTCGTCATAAGTGTCATTTCAACAAATTGGAAGTAGTAAAAGGTAGAAAAAAATGCGAGATGTAACCTATATCACACTCCCAAGTCAAACGTGTCTTATGATAAGTGATTGTTGCAGGTTACACAACAATAGTACTTTGATGTTAGAACATGGTGCGATAGACAGATATTGTATGTTCTAGAAATAGGAACACATGTCTTATTCACAAGTATAATGTGTAAAGTAAGCAGATGGAATTCAACAAAATTAGAAGCAACACAAGCTAGACATCACACATAACATGCAACTTCATATGACAGTGCCAAGTTAGAGGGAGCACCTATGATGGTGCACTAGGGGAGACGTGCTCATCATCAACACAACTACGTTGACTGTCTATGCATGTGTTGTCTTGCAAATCATCTTGGGCGGTTGGAGGACTAGAATCTATAGAGGCCCTCCGTTTGGAACAAGCACCTTTATCCACTGCCTTGCTAACTTCCTTCCGCATTATTGATTTTGAATTGTCAAGTAAAACCGACAAGAAAAAGCAATAAAATTCACTCTTCAGAACTCATTCGTGCATGACAATCACTACTTTGATGTAAAGCAAACACATTATACCAGGATGGAATATGTACGAAAAAAGGACGACATGGCATATTCACAACTGTTTGTGTAAACTAAGCAGAAGCCATTTCAACAAATAAGAAGCAATGAAAGCTAGACACCGTATGCAACATGCAAGACAATATCACACTACCAAGCTAGAGAAAGCACCTGGGATGCCGGTTTCGCCGGAAGACCACCATTTGTCCCTGCCTTATTTTTTCCTTCCTGCTTCTTAGTTTTATTGCCTTGTCAATTCAAAACCACAAGAAAAATGAATGAAAATCCGCTTTTCAGAACTCATTGATGCAGGATGCTGATGAGCACTACTTTAATGTAACACAACTGCATGATAGGACGATTGAATGTGTAACAAAAAAGGACAACATTGCATATTCACAACTCTGATTAGTAAACTAAGGAGAAGACATTTCAACAAATTAGAAGCAATGAAAGCTAGACACCATATGAAAGATGCAACGAATATCACTCTACCAAGTTAAAACTATCTCGTCATAAGTGCCATTTCAACAAATTAGAAGTAGTACAAGGTAGAAAAGAATGCGAGATGTAACCTATATCACACTCCCAAGTCAAACGTGTCTCATGATAAGTGATTGTTGCAGGTTACACAACAGTAGTACTTTGATGTAAGAACATGGTGTGATAGACATATATTGTATGTTCTAGAAACAGGAACACATGTCTTATTCAGAAGTATAATGTGTAAAGTAAGCAGATGGAATTCAACAAAATTAGAAGCAATACAAGCTATACATCATACATAACATGCAACCACATATGACAGTGCCAAGTTAGAGGGAGCACCTATGATGATGCACTAGGGGAGACGTGCTCAGCATCAACACAACTACGTTGACTGTCTATGCATGTGTTATCTTGCAAATCATCTTAGGGGGTTGGAGGAGTAGAATCTGTAGAGGCCCTCCATTTGTAAGGAGCACCTTTATCCGCTGCCTTGCTAACTTTCTTCTGCCTTACTGATTTTGAATTTTCAAGTAAAACCGACAAGAAAAAGCAATAAAAATTCACTCTTCAGAACTCATTCGTGCATGATACTGACAATCACTACTTTGAAGTAAGGCAAACACATGATACCAGGATGGAATATGCACGAAAAACAGGACGACATGTCATATTCACAACTGTTTGTGTAAACTAAGCAGAAGCCATTTCAATAAATAAGAAGCAATGCAAGCTAGACACCACATGAAAGATGCAACCAATATGACTCTGCCAAGTTAAAAGCGTCCCATCATAATTGGCATTTCAACAAATTAGAAGCAACACATGCAATAAATCATATGGAAGATGCAACTAATATCGCACTACATATACTAAAGGTGTGTCTTTATATTGATTGATGCGGGATACAAAAAGGCAATAGTTTTAGGTAAGGGCATGCTTAATAGACATATGTACTATGTACTAAAAATTGGAAGGCATTTCACATTAACAGGTATAATGTATAAACTAAGGAGAATAGCACATGCAATTTAACCAGATTGGAAGAATTACAATCTAGATTTCATATGCAACATGCAGCCACATATCACGCTGCCAAGTTACAGCAAGCACCTGCGATGCTCGTGTAGGGGAAATGCGGTAATCAACAAAGCTATGTCACTATCTTCATCTAGGCTTGATGTTTCTTGAGAATCATGTGGGGAGGTTGACGCTGCATTCTTTAAATGAGGTTCTTTACTCATAGTAGTCCACTGGCCTCACTGTCTCATCATAAGTGATTGATGAGGGATACACAAGAACATTAGTTTGATGGAAGAACATGGTTAATAGATGGATGTACTGGTATGTACCAAAAAACAGGAAGGGATGTCATATTCAAATGTATAATGTATAAGCTAAGCAGATACAATTTAACCAAATTCGAAGTAATACTAGCTAGGCATTCGGCTGGAGTGGTGAGCATTCCTCCCACTTATTTCTTTCTAGAGAAACTCTTTCTCTAGAAAGGATCCATTCTTGGCAACAAAGATCTTGCCTTCGGATCTGAGGTAGAAGGTATACCCAATAGTTTCTTTAGGGTATCTTATGAAGACACATTTTTGCGATTTGGGTTCGAGCTTTTCAGGTTGAAGTTTCTTGACATAAGCATCGCATCCCCAAACTTTTAGAAATGACAGCTTAGGTTTCTTCCCAAACCATAATTCATATGGTGTCGTCTCAACAGATTTTGATGGAGCCCTATTTAAAGTGAATGTGGCAGTCTCTAAAGCATAGCCCCAAAATGACAACGGTAAATCGGTAAGAGACATCATAGATCGCACCATATCCAATAGAGTGCGATTACGACGTTCGGACACACCATTACGCTGAGGTGTTCTAGGCGGCGTGAGTTGTGAAACTATTCCACATTTCCTTAAGTGTGTGGCAAATTCATGACTCAAGTATTCTCCCCCATGATCTGATCGCAAGAACTTGATTTTTCTGTCACGTTGATTTTCAACCTCACTCTGAAATTCCTTGAACTTTTCAAAGGTCTCAGACTTGTGTTTCATTAAGTAGACATACCCATATCTACTCAAGTCATCAATGAGGGTGAGGACATAACGATAGCCACCGCGAGCCTCAACACTCATTGGACCGCACACATCAGTATGTATGATTTCCAATAAGTTGGTTGCTCGCTCCATTGTTCCTGAGAACGGAGTCTTGGTCATTTTACCCATGAGGCATGGTTTGCACGTGTCAAATGATTCGTAATCAAGAGACTCCAAAAGTCCATCTGCATGGATCTTCTTCATGCGTTTGACACCTATGTGACCAAGGCGGCAGTGCCACAAGTATGTGGGACTATCATTATCAACCTTACATCTTTTGGTATTCTAACTATGAATATGTGTAACATTATGCTCGAGATTCATTAAGAATAAACCATTCACCAGCGGAGCATGACCATAAAACATATCTCTCATATAAATAGAACAACCATTATTCTCGGATTTAAATGAGTAGCCATCTCGAATTAAATGAGACCCTAATACAATGTTCATGCTCAAAGCTGGCACTAAATAACAATTATTGAGGTTTAAAACTAATCCCGTAGGTAAATGTAGATGCAGCGTGCCGACGGCGATCATATCGACCTTGGAACCATTCCCAACACGCATTGTCACCTCGTCCTTCGCCAGTCTCCGCTTATTCCGCAGCTCCTGCTTTGAGTTACAAATGTGAGCAACCGCATCAGTATCAAATACCCAGGAGCTACTACGAGAACTGGTAAGGTACACATCAATTACATGTATATCACATATACCTTTAGTGTTGCCGGCCTTCTTGTCTGCTAAGTATTTCGGGCAGTTCCGCTTCCAGTGACCACTTCCCTTGCAATAAAAACACTCAGTCTCGGGCTTGGGTCCATTCTTTGGCTTCTTCCCGGCAGCTTGCTTATCGGGCGCGGCAACTCCCTTGCCGTCCTTCTTGAAGTTCTTTTTACCCTTGCTTTTCTTGAACTTAGTGGTTTTATTCACCATCAACACTTGATGTTCCTTTTTTATTTCCACCTCCGCTGATTTCAGCATTGAATATACCTCAGGAATGGTCTTTCCCATCCCCTTCATATTGAAGTTCATCACAAAGCTCTTGTAGCTTGGTGGAAGCGACTGAAGGATTCTGTCAATGACCGAGTCATCTGGGAGATTAACTCCAAATGAGTCAAGTGGTCATGCAACCCAGACATTTTGAGTATGTGATCACTGACAGAACTATTTTCCTCCATCTTACAACTGAAGAACTTGTCGGAGACTTCATATCTCTCGACCCGGGCTTGAGCTTGGAAAACCATTTTCAGCTCTTCGAACATCTCATATGCTCCGTGTCGCTCAAAACGCTTTTGGATCCCCGGTTCTAAGCTGTAAAGCATGCCGGACTGAACGAGGGAGTAATCATCAACACGTGACTGCCAAGCGTTCATAACGTCTTGGTTCTCTGGGATGGGTGCGTCACCTAGCGGTGCTTCTAGGACATAATCTTTCTTGGCAGCTATGAGGATGATCCTCAGGTTCCGGACCCAGTCCGTATAGTTGCTGCCATCATCTTTCAGCTTGGTTTTCTCTAGGAACACGTTGAAGTTGAGGGCAACATTAGCGTGGGCCATTTGATCTACAAGACATAGTGTAAAGATTTTAGACTAAGTTCATGATAATTAAGTTCATCTAATCAAATTATTCAATGAACTCCCACTCAGATAGACATCCCTCTAGTCATCTAAGTGAAACATGATCCGAGTCAACTAGGCCGTGTCCGATCATCACGTGAGACGGACTAGCCAACATCGATGAACATCTTCATGTTGATCGTATCTTCTATACGACTCATGCTCGACCTTTCGGTCTTCCGTGTTCCGAGGCCATGTCTGTACATGCTAGGCTCGTCAAGTCAACCTAAGTGTATTGCGTGTGTAAATCTGGCTTACACCCGTTGTATTTGAACGTTAGAATCTATCACACCCGATCATCACGTGGTGCTTCGAAACAACGAACCTTCGCAATGATGCACAGTTAGGGGGAACACTTTCTTGAAATTATTACAAGGGATCATCTTATTTAAGCTATCGTCGTTCTAAGCAAATAAGATGTAAAACATGATAAACATCACATGGAATCAAATAGTGACATGATATGGCCAATATCTTTTGCTCCTTTTGATCTCCATCTTTGGGGCTTCATGATCATCATTGTCACCGGCATGACACCATGATCTCCATCATCGTGTCTTCTTGAAGTTGTCTCGTCATCTATTACTTCTACTACTATGGCTAACGCTTTAGCAATAAAGTAAAGTAATTACATGACCTTTATGTTGACACGCATGTCATAAATAAATAAAGACAACTCCTATGGCTCCTGCCGGTTGTCATACTCATCGACATGCAAGTCGTGATTCCTATTACAAGAACATGATCAATCTCATACATCACATATATCATTCATCACATCCTTTTGGCCATATCACATCACACGTCACATGCTGCAAAAACAAGTTAGATGTCCTCTAACTGTTGTTGCAAGTTTTTACGTGGCTGCTATAGGTTTCTAGCAAGAACGTTTCTTACCTACGCCAAAAACACAACGTGATATGCCAATTTCTATTTACCCTTCATAAGGACCCTTTTCATCAAATCCGATCCGACTAAAGTGGGAGAGACAGACACCAGCCAGCCACCTTATGCAACTAGTGCATGTCAATCGGTGGAACTAGTCTCACGTAAGCGTACGTGTAAGGTCGGTCCGGGCCGCTTCATCCCACGATGCCGCCGAATCAAGATAAGACTAGTAACGGTAAGCAAATTGACAATATCCACGCCCACAACTGCTTTGTGTTCTACTCGTGCATAGAAACTACGCATAGACCTAGCTCATGATGCCACTGTTGGGGAACGTAGCAGAATTTTAAAATTTTCTATGCATCACCAAGATCAATCTATGGAGTCATCTAGCAACGAGGGAGAGGGGAGTGCATCTACATACCCTTGTAGATCGCGCGCGGAAGCGTTCAAGAGAACGGGGTTGATGGAGTCGTACTCGTCGTGATCCAAATCACCGATGACCTAGCGCCGAACAGACGGCACCTCCACGTTCAACACACGTACGGTTGGGAAGACGTGTCCTCCAACTTGATCCCGCAAGTGGAAAGGAGAGGTTGATGAAGATCCAGCAGCACGACGGCATGGTGGTGGAAGCAACGGCGATCTCGGCAGGGCTTCGCCAAGCTCAGGGAGAGGGAGGAGTGTCAGGGGAGGGAGAGGGAGGCGCCAGGGGCTAGGGTGCGGCTGCCCTCCCCCCCACTATATATAGGACCCCTAGGGGGGCGCCGGCCCTAGGAGATTGAATCTCCAAGGGGGGTGGCGGCCAAGGGGGTGGAGTGCCCCCCAAGCCAAGTGGGGCGCCCCTACCCCTAGGGTTTCCAACCCTAGGCACAGGGGGAGGCCCATGGGGGGCGCACCAGCCCACTAGGGGCTGGTTCCCCTCCCACTTCAGCCCATGGGGCCCTCCAGGATAGGTGGCCCCACCCGATGAACCCCCGGGACCCTTCCGGTGGTCCCGGTACAATACCGATTACCCCCGAAACCTTCTCGATGGACGAAACTTGACTTCCTATATATAAATATTCACCTCCGGACGATTCCGTAACTCCTCGTGACGTCCGGGATCTCATCCAAGACTCCATACAACTTTCGGGTTACTGTATACTAATATCTCAACAACCCTAGCGTTACCGAACCTTAAGTGTGTAGACCTTACGGGTTCGGGAAACACGCAGACATGACCGAGACGACTCTCCGGTCAATAACCAACAGCGGGATCTGGAAACCCATGTTGGCTCCCACATGCTCCTCGATGATATCATCGGATGAACCACGATGTCGAGGATTCAATCAATCCGTATACAATTCCCTTTGTCAATCGGTACGTTACTTGCCCGAGACTCGATCGTTGGTATCCCAATACCTCGTTCAATCTCGTTACCGGCAAGTCACTTTACTCGTACTGTAATGCATGATCCCATGATCAACCACTTGGTCACATTGAGCTCATTATGATGATGCATTACCGAGTGGGCCCAGAGATACCTCTCCGTCATACGGAGTGACAAATCCCAGTCCCGATTCGTGCCAACCCAACAGACACTTTCGGAGATACCCGTAGTGTACCTTTATAGTCACCCAGTTATGTTGTGACGTTTAGCACACCCAAAGCACTCCTATGGCATCCGGGAGTTGCACAATCTCATGGTCTAAGGAAATGATACTTGACATTCGGAAAAGCTATAGCAAACAAACTACACGACCTTTGAGCTATGCTTAGGATTGGGTCTTGTCCATCACATCATTCTCCTAATGATGTGATCCCATTATCAATGACATCCAATGTCCATAGTCAGGAAACCATGACTATCTTTTGATCAACGAGCTAGTCAACTAGAGGCTCACTAGGGACGTGTTGTGGTCTATGTATTCACACATGTATTACGATTTCTGGATAACACAATTATAGCATGAACAATAGACAATTATTATGAACAAAGAAATATAATAATAACCATTTTATTATTGCCTCTAGGGAATATTTCCAACAGTAGCTTTGTCAATTGAATTTCATTGATAGAATGCCCCTGTTGTATATGCAGTATCCCTTGAGACTCAGATTGTCTTCCGAAGGGAGCGATCAGAGGATCAAAGAGATATGCTCAGGTATTAACCTTGGTTTAATTTGAAATATAGGTTACTTGCCCTCCTGTGGCTGCCCGGAATACAGAAGTGGCCGAACTACAGCGAAAGCTGGATAGTGCGCAGGATGACGTTGCGTTGATCAACAGGCGTCTTGACGACTCGCAAGGTATATATTTCGAGCATTCTTTATAGCAGTGTGTTTGACGCAGGAAAGAGCTTTATATGAAATGTGCATGAAATGCAGATGGTGCTGCCGCCGTGGAGGCTCTTCGGGCGGAGCTAATCCTAGACAAAGAGCGGGCCCAGTTTAGTGATGCTGCTGCTGAAGGAGCATTGGTTGAACTGCAGGCCGAACAAGTTGCGCGATGCCAGGGCGAGGAGAAGATATCCACGATGACACTCGCTTTGGAGAATGCTACTGGCCACTGCGAATTTCTTGAGAAGGAGAATAAAGTCTTAATGGCTGAACTGGACAAGGCCCGACAGGAGGCGAGAGAAGCGCGATCAGAGTCTAGAGCACTCCGTGAGGAGGTTCGGCAGGCGAAAGAGATATTGGCTGGAAAGCCTTTTCTGCGGCAGACTAAGTTCGGTGACCCGGACTATGCTCAGCTGAACCAAGTGTGGAGTTCTTCGGGCGAGTATTTTGGACTTGTCGAAGAGTTCTTCCGATGCAGCGCGGTATTACAAAGTGCAAGCTAGATATGCAACAGAGAAGCTTTTTTGGTCACAGTTTGGTGTGTCAAAGCGCCCGCTGCTGCTCAATGAACAGATGTCCCAATGGGCCGAACTTCATAGGGTATCTGGCGCTGCCATGAAGGTGCCATAGTCCGGCTATGGCCGACCGAGCCTGTGCCAAATAGCTATTTTGGTTTGGTGCAGAAGCTTGTCAATGCAGTGTCGCGCATCAATGCTGTGAAGTGACCGGCGCACATTGAAGGTGCACAGGTGGCCCTTGCCTGAGTCAAGACATTCTGGGGGAAGATGAAGGCCATCGATGTCGTGATGAAGGGTCCGCCCAAAGGCAAGGACCGTCTACAACCAGGGCATTATTTTGAAGACGTCCTAGAGGCCGCCCGCTTGATTGAGGGCCGATGCTCGAAGAACATAATGTTCGAGTGAGGTGTATGATGATTGTAAAAGAAAACTTTATAGTTAATCTATTTATGTTTTGCTCGAAAAGCTTGAATTCCTCCTGTGCAGTCGTTTTAATATAATCTAAAAGTTTTCCAGTTGTCGGCTTCAGCCCCCTCGTAGGAAGTACGGTGGTGTTCGGAAAAGCATTTAATCACTCTTTATCCAACGTCTTGGTCCATGATGGAGGAGATAATGCGGCGAATCAGGCAATCGGACTATAAGGCGTTAACACTTTCACCTCCTATCGCACGTCTGCATAGCCCATCCTCAGGGAGTGGGATCCTTAACGGAAGTAACCCCTTAGGTGAGTGTATGGATCCGAACTCCGATAGAGTCCACTGTAGATGCTTTCCAGTTGGTCACATGTTCTTTAAACATGATACAGAAAAAATGAGAAAAACATATAAAAAAACGTTACGGGAATGCTTGTAGGGTTGAACGTGTTGTGCTTCCGCCGATGCCCATGGTATCTTGAGTGCGTAGTGATGTGCGCGTGGTGCAAATTTTGCCATTACAGTAGGTGGGTGGTCGGAGCCGAACTACTATTTGCGTTTCAGGAGTGGTCGAACGTCGGAGGGGAACTTTTTCTGGCCCCTGGTGTTCTGCTAGCAAGCCGATCCGTCATCTTTGTCACCCGGTGGCCTCCTCCCCTTGTGATCAGCGTTAAGCTTGCCTGCCTGCTTGAAGACCCAACAGTTACAGTTGGTATGATTAGCTGGCCTATCAGGGAGACCGCGAATCTGACAAGGTCGGTCCAATATCCTGTCAAGGGTGGATGGTCCATCCTAGTTTGCCTTTAGTGGCTTCTTCCATTGACCGGGCTTCGGATTGTGAAATCCGGCATTCACCGCTGTGTCGCGTATGTTGTTATGTTTGGTTCATCGTGGCTTGCCGTTGCCATCTCGGATTTCGGAAGTTCCCGGGCCGCTGGCGTGGTTCCTTTTACGAGCAAGCCAGTTGTCTTCTCCCGCACAGAAGCGGTTCATTAGAGCGATGAGGGCTGTCATGGATTTGGGTCCTTCCTGGCCGAGGTGACGCGCAAGCCATTCATCCCGGACGCTATGTTTGAAGGCCGCGAGGGCTTCCACGTCCGGACAGTCGACAATTTGGTTCTTTTTGACTAAGAACCTGGTCCAGAGCTCACTAGCTGACTCGCCGGGCTCCTAGACAATGTGACTTAAGTCATCGACGCATAATGGCCGGACATATGTTCCCTGGAAGTTGTCTCGAAAGGCGTCTTCCAAATCTTCCCAGTTGCCAATAGAATTTTCTGACAAACTGTTTAGCCAGTATCGAGCTGGCCCTTTAAGCTTGAGAGGTAGGTATTTAATGGCGTGGACGTCGTCTCCACGGGCCATGCGAATATGGAGGAGGTAGTCCTCGATCCATACCGCGGGGTCTGTTGTCCCATCGTATGATTCGATGTTAATGGGTTTAAACCCGTCTGGAAATTCATGTTCCATTACTTCGTCTGTGAAGCAGAGGGGGTGTGCAGCTCCTCTATGTTGGGCCACACTATGAAGTTCCTCTGGCGGGCTCCGTTTACGGTGCTCGGACCGGGCGTGGTCAGCTCTGTTGTGTCCGGATAGGCGACCATCGTCGTCGGTCGGGGTATATCTTTGTGATATGTACATCGATCTTGTGCGTCCTGCTCTACCCTCCATGCCGGATGGGTTGGTATGGTGCTCTGCTTGGGCTGCTGCTTTGTCTGGACCGAACTGTGATTGCCCCGCCGCTTTATTCGATGGTGGTATGGTCTCCATCGCCCTACCATCGTATTGAGGGAGCCACCTACTCTTGGGGTGGCTTTTGTCTGGGCTGCTAAGGCCGTATTCTTCGGCGGCCAAGACCTCGGTCCATCTATCATTGAGCAAGTCTTGTCTTCCTTGAAGCTGCAGCTGCGTTTCTTAAGCTCCTTGGAGTGGCTATAAGCCGGCGTTTAAAGTGCTCCTGCTCGAGAGGTTCCTTTGGCGTGGTAAAATCCTTGTTGCCGAGGATCTCCTCCTCCTCGGAGAGGGGGATATAGTTGCTGTCCTCCGAGTCCCCACATGTGGCCTGTTCGTCAGGGTTGTCTTGCCCGTCTTCCCATTCCTCCTGCTCGGATTCTACCTCAACAGGGTCTTTGTTGTCCGGAGTATCGTCTTCTCTGGTGCTGGCAGTGTCTTCTCTTGGGCGATGAGGCCCAGAGCGCTAGTGTCCGGACTGTGTACCAGGCGGTTTATCCTCGACCGTATTCTCCTTCTCATCGTCGAGAGCGCTGTAAGGTGTGTCTATCATACACACGTCATACCAGGAAGTGCCTGTCTCGTGTCTAGCGGGTAGTAAGCTCTGGCCTTGCCCCTCATCGTCGTCCATACCGTCAATGTCTTCGGCGCGGGGATCGGGTGTGTTGGTTACATCTTTAACAGTGGCAATGAAGTGGGTGGCGGGTGGGAAGCAAAATTCTCTGTTGTCCGCCGTATGTTCGAACCAGACATAGTTCGAAGACGGGTCGCCTGTCAGGGATAGGTTTTTTAGTGAATTTAGTATGTCGCGCATGGGCGGGTGTTGGAAGACATCTGCGGCACTGAACTTGAAGATTGACAAACGATCGAGTTTGGCGTACGCAGGCTCGCAGGGTTCGGAGCTCGACATCGGAGGCGAGTCTGGGGTTCCGTTGATGCAGATACCGTACGAAGTGGAATCCGCGTGTGGCTCCAGCGCCGCGGAATCGGTGGTCCCCGTGATGGGGTTGAGCCTCCCATCTTCGGACGACTTCAACTGCTCCGAATTTGAGGCCGGAGCTGTTACGGGAGCTATCTCCTGGATGCGGCCTAATGAAATGTTTAAGCCATGTTCATCGGGGCGATGGGGAGCGGTTGTCGCGGTCTCGAATCCGTCGAAGATCAAGTCTCCATGGATGTCCGCAACGTAATTCAAGCTCCCGAATCTGACCTGATGGCCAGGGGTGTAGCTGTCGATCTGCTCTAGATGGCCAAGCGAGTTGGCCCGCAGTATGAAGCCGTCGAATACGAAGATCTGTCCAGGGAGGAAGGTTTCTCCCTGGACGACATCATTACTGACGATCGAAGGGCCATCGAGCCCTTTGCTAACGACACAGCGGAACTCTCAATGAAAGCACCAATGTCTGTGTCAAAACCGGCGGATCTCGGGTAGGGGGTCCCGAACTGTGCGTCTAGGATCGATGGTAACAGGAGGCGGGGGACACAGTGTTTACCCAGGTTCGGGCCCTCTCTATGTTGGTAAAACCCTACGTCATGCTTTATTGATATTGATGAATATGAGTGTTACAAGAGTTGATCTACCACGAGATCGTAATGGCTAAACCCTAGAAGTCTAGCCTACGTGGGTATGGTAATGAGTATATGTGGTGTCCTTTCCGGACTATCCCCTTCGGTTTATGTAGACACCGAGGGGATCTAGGGTTTACATGGAGTCGGTTACATAAGAAGGAATTTTTGATCGCCAAGCTTGCCTTCCACGCAAAGTAGAGTCCAATCTGGACACGGTGCAGTCTTCGGCCTTCATGTCTTCACAACCCATCAGTCCGGCCCATGGATAACAGGCCGGACGCCTGAGGACCCCTTAGTCCAGGACTCCCTCACTTACCATGCTCTCCCTCAATGGTGTTCTCCGTCGAAAGAATTTCGGCAAACCACAATGTTCGAGATATTTGTCAGTGTCCTGGGAACGAGGGTACCCAGACTTGCTTGCCTGCGGCCCAAGGCGTGGCTGCACCAATGGCCTAGTATGGCCGATCTTCACCAGCAGCCACTCAAGACCGTCGCGAGGGGCCAAGCCTCACGAGGCGGATGACACCAATACCTCCTCTGGGGCAGCCTCCCTAGGCTGGCTCCCGAGGAGCGGAGATATCTATGCAAGGGGCACCTCACAAGCGTGACGTGAGCCATGACAGCCAAGGCCAGGCAGGCGCCAGCGGGCGCAGGGTGCCAGTTTCCTCTTCAGTGCCAAAGGGGCAAGCGCGGGCGAGGAGTCCCGAGGCATCATGCAATGGTTTCCATATCGGTGCAACAAGACCAAGACCAGCAGGACGGTAGGACGGAGGTCACCGCGGAGCCCACGGCGGCGTCACCACCAGAGCCTTTGGCAGGCGAAGACCACCTTTTGTCAGGACAACTTGTACTAGTTGTCCCCCTTCGAAATTGGCCATTGTGGGATCCCTTCCCTCCTAAACATTTGGGAAGAGGACCAAGGCCTCTATAAGTAGGACTAGCTACCACCTTAGCAAGGGACGGATCCTTGAGACCATCCTCACACACACACAAGCTCACCGACCTAAAGAACACCTCTCCTCAGGAGGTTGTTCATCCCTTGTACTAGTTCATCCTCAGCCTACAAGGAAATCCACCACACCACACTGGAGTAGGGTATTACACCACAACGGTGACTGGAACCAGTATAAACTCTCGTGTCACTTGTTCCTTGGGTTCGGTGAGCTAGGCCTAGAGATCATCGCGAGAGTGAGTGAGGAAGAGAGAGATATTCGTGCGCACCCCAGTGTTCGAACCTCAAGGGTTTGTCGGAACCCACGATCCAACATTTGGCGCGCTAGGTAGGGGTGTGCTGAAGTTGGTCTTCCATTCACTTGCACTCCACTGCTCCACCGCATCCATGTCTCACTCTTGCCGAGATATCAAGATCAGGCTCCACCGTCGCGACTGGTTCCGGTGACCACAGCAGGCTGCCGAGCCTTTACTCCCGAGCTACGCACCGTCATCTGGCCAAGCAAGTTCACACCGGAACTGCCTCTGTACCGACCCTGCAGAGTTCTTGCAGCTCTGTGAGCTGACCATCGAGGCAGCCAACGGAGATGAGAAGGTCATGGCGAACTGGTTTCCCATGGCCCTCAAGGATGGCGCGCGCTCGTGGCTCCTGAACCTGCCCACGGGATCAATATCCTCCTAGAGCGAGATGCGCGAGCGCTTCGTCGCCAACTTCCAGGGCACTTGTGACTGCCCGCCAGCCACAGGCGACCTGCGGTGCATCAAGCAGCAACCAGGGGAAACCCTGCAAAATTACATCCAGCATTTCAACAGTGTCCGCCTCAAGATCCCCAAGGTGACGGATGAGGCCATCATCTTCACGTTCTCCGATGGCGTCTGCAATGTCAAGATGAAGGAGGAGCTCGCCATCCACGAGGGGCTATGCTCGACCCTGGAGATGTTCAACATGGCAACCAAGTGCGCAAGGGCTGAGGAAGGGCGCCTCTCCCTCCTCCAGCTCCCAGCTGTTGACCAGGAGGACAAGAAGGCAAAGATCAAGGACATGAAGCGCATGGGGGCTGCCATGCTCGCGGCGGAGCCAGGGATGAAGCGCGGTTGTGACCACCCGAATCATCCAGGGCCAACTGCCCCTTCCACGCCATCCACAATGTTCACAGCCACAATACTAGCGACTATCAGGAGTTCAGGGCCATCCGAGATGGGCGCTTTGGTCATCGCCCCGAGCGTAATGACTGAGGCTACGGCCGAGGAGGAGGACGAAGTGGAGGATGCTGGGATGACCATGGCCCCCACCAGGAGTGGCGTGACCGGCCTCGTGAGGACCACTGGCAGGAGAAGCCTCGCGAGGGCCCCTGGAGGGAGCAGCCTAGTGAGGACCGCCCTTAGGGCTACGCTGGCCTACCTCCACTACCGCCACCACCAAGGAGAAACGACGACCACCATCAGGACGAGGAGGCTGGGGGCTTACAGGAACCACGTGACGTTGCCTGTATCTTGGGTGGTGCTTAGGCCATAGCCTCTCAACGCGTCTTCAAGCAGTTTGCTCGCGAGGTGAATGCGGCCCTTCCCAGGCTCGAGGCCACGTGCCCGCTCCGGTGGTCCATGTGTGCCATCACCTTCAGCTCGGTGGATCAGCTCAAGTGCACAGCAACGGCTGGCGCTCTCCCGATGCTCTGCTCACACGTCATCAGCAACCTTCAAGTCACCAAGACCCTCAACAACGGTGGCTCGGGGCTCAATGTCCTGTCCGTCGAGACATTCGACAGCCTTCAGGTGCCATACGACCAGCTACAGCCTACCAAGCCTCTCTTAGAAGTGAACGATAGCTCCACCACCCCGATAGGGCAGGTCCGCCTCCCTGTTACCTTCGGCCAGCGTGACAACTACCGCACCGAGCTCATCGACTTCAATGTCGCCCACATCCACCTGCCATACAACGCTATCCTTGGATATCCAGCCTTGGCCAAGTTCATCGCAGTTACCCACCACGGCTACAACATCCTCAAGATGCCAGGGAGTGGCGGTGTCATCTCGGTCGCCTACGAGGAAATAGATGCGGTGTGCTCCCTCGAGCGTGCTTACCAGGCTACAGCAGCCGAAGACCTCGACAACGAAGGCACCCCGCACCCTCCTGAGGCCAACCCCAAGAAGAAGAAGCAGCTACTCCACCAAGGACCTCAGGAGGGCGGCGTCTGCAGCAGCACCACCTCAGGACCTGCACCCACAGATGGGGCGCCTCCTTCCCTCGCATAGGAAGGCGTGCCCGGCGCCCTCCTCGAGCTATGCTCGGGGGCTCTCTTCTTTAGGGCCTCAGACCTAGTCATCGTCATGAGGGAGGTGCTCGAGCACCATGTGGACGCGTGCTCCACTGCACGTTTCCCTCAAGAGGGCACGAGGCATGGAGCGCCTTGTGCTTAGGAATTCATCACCAAGGCGATCCAGGAGCTTCAAGAGGTAGGGACTGTTGGAGATATGCCATAGAGACAATCATGTATGATGATATTTCCTACGTGTTTATGAATAAAGATAGTCCTTGGACATTATTAATGATGTGTATCAGCAAGTACGTGACTTGTTTGTGGGACTATGCATGGTATGATGACTATCCTAAAAGGTCCCTGGTCGAAAGGGCTGTGTGGACATGCAGCCGACTAGACTAGCATATGACACAGTCGAAGGCTTGGTCTCACTAGCCATGAAGCATTGGATGCTAACCAGATAATATGGACTCGGCAGGATCTGGTCGGATTCGACGTAGTTGGATCCGAGTTGAGATAAGGTCCGAGTCGGACAGACCCAACTATGAGACGCAGCGATATGTCATATGTGAGTCTCTAGTACAACATATGTTCTATGTCCTAAGACCTGAGCTAGTGCATGTACTCGGGATGGTGACAGACTTGCTTTGGGCCAACCAAACGCTACTCCGTGAGTGGGTAGTTACAAAGTTATGTTTCGGGCTTGTCCAGACCCATGCTGCGAGACATTGTCGAGCAAGATGGGATTTGCCCCTCCTATAAGGAGAGATATACTCTGGGCCCCTCGTGTGATCCGACCAGGATAAGCATGGCCATGCAACAAGGATTATGAGATAATCTGGTTTGTGGTCGGCATCACTGGAACGAGAAAGAGGTCGAGCCAACACAAGGATGACAGGCTCGCCTTGAGCCCGACAACATATATGGTGTGGCAAAAGGAATGGAAGTAGGATGTACATGTCCGCCTAACCAGCTTCATAGTCCGCTTGGTGTTTGACATGCCTTGCTAGGGGCCGCTACCACCCGTGTAGTTCGGAGGTGATCCGAACTGCGACCAAGGCAGCTTGAACCTAAGGGGTCGCGCACTTAAGGGAAGGAACCTACGAGGTCGGATCCGAGGACACTGGTCGGATGTGATCCGAGCTGTATTTGGATTGTGGCCGAGTAGACTTATGGGCTTTAGGGTCCGTGCGAGGCCCAAGTGTTGAGCCCACGACGGACGCCTATATAAGGTGGAGGTGCTGCACACTCATTATATAGATCACTTTGGCGCTGTCACTAGGGTTTGCATGTGTTGCGAATAGACACCTCCACTCGCCGCTGGTTATGTGATCGGACCTAGCAGTTTGCCGCACGACGTTCCTCCTGCACGCGCGGATACCATTAGAGGCGGTGCACTTGCGCCACTCCAGCAAACCTGCCTGTCGGAACCGTCGACCGGTTGTTCGAGGGAGATCGGACGAGGAGGAGACGATCCACACAGACGCGCTGCCCCAACTCTTCTTCCGCTGCACGGCACTGCACGTCTAGTGGTAACGATCTGTGATCCATCTCCAGTAACATGCTCTTGGTTGTTCTGCATATACGAAAATTTTAATTTGTAGTCGACGCACCCTACCGTAGAACCCAACAGGGACCATACGTGGCGGCCGTCGCCCACGATCTAGTGCAGCTCTCCACCCTGGCGAGGGTGGTGGGCTACGCGTCTACGTCGACATTCTAGGGCTCAACAGGGCCGCATCTCGGCGACGATTCTGGCCTTCGCGTGTTGGGTGGTGCAATGGTCCCACTCACAGCTACGTTTGCATGCCCCTCGGCCTAGAGAACACGGTTGTCACCTTCCAGTGCCACCTACGGAGCATTCTGGCGGCTCAGGAGGCCAGGCATCATGTTGTCCTAGCGGAGGTCACGTCAGTTCTTTAGGAGCTACCTGGGCCTGCGGAGCCCCTCGAGGCTTAGGACCCCGACGGCTCGTGAAGGGCAACCTCTCCAGCGTGCGTCTTTAGCTGCCCCGACACCACTCCAGCACGGTATCAGGTGACTCTTTCCAGTTCATTCAGTAAGGGGCGCCCATCGGGCTGCATCATCCCCAAGTCGCATGGGCCTGTCACTGCGGCGTGTATCCTTTTTGCATCTTTAGCTTACTCTATTGGGGGCGCCTCACGGGCCGCAACATCCCCAGGCCGCTCGGTCCATCCCAGTGGCATGTATCGTTCTTGCATCTATCTGAACTAATTTGCCTTCTCGCGTGAATTGCTCCATAACCACTGCTCACATGGTGCATGCTTATCGCAGCCTCCTGTGCTACCGATTGGTCACTTGCTTATCCCGCAACGAGAGACTCGCATGCTGCCACGGTGCTTGTGCTCGGGTCTGTCCCTGCAACACAGATAAACCTATGCGATCGAGCTCTGGCTCGCGGCCCGCTCACTATATGCCACCTCACCAGATCCTTAGTGCCTTCATCTTCTCACGGAAGTAGCAATGGCAGGACGGCAAGCACAGCTATGGGCCACTCTCTCTTACACTAACCCATAGGAACCTCTAGAGCCTTGCTGCAGGAGGTCCCCGTCAGCTGCTCCCTTTCATGCTTCTCGCTTGGGTGTTAAAGGGAGGGCTCTTGATCATCGCACCTCAAGAGCTCTTACTGGCTCTCCAGCCCTCGCCCCTGGCCTTGACCACGACATCGCGACCTGGCATACTAGCGGCGGCCGAGCTCGCTCGGGTGCTGGGACCCGAGGACGTAGAGCAATCAGGGAAGTATGAAGGGTGGGAGCTAGCATGGACACAACCTGGCAGCATCGCCATCAGCAGCCACAAATTGGGCGCCACACAAGGAATCGATCTGAGATCGCTAAGATAAGTCGCGTACCCAAGGTAACTCAGCTCGCATCTTAGGATTTTCTACTCCTGCATCCTCGCTCTAGGAATGCCGCCTACCTTTTATACCTTCAGGGAGCTGCTTACACACTAAGGGGGACCTCTTGAGCATTGCGCCTCAAGAACTCTTACTGGACCTCGGGCTGCTCACCTCCTGGCCTTCACCACAGCATCGTGACCTGGCATACTAGCGACAGCTGAAGCCTGTCTGGGGACTAGGACCTGTCGGTGTAGAGCACTAAGCTACTGCGAGGACGAAAAGGGGGACAGTGCCAAAGCAAGACGTGCAATCACGAATTCCGTAGTGAAGATAATACTGATGCAAAGCATTACAGATTCTTTACACGCCCCCATGGGGTTCATCTTGATTTCTCGTAGGGAACAAAAGAAGGAAGTTTCTAGGAGCCCTATCTACCAGTATCGCCGTCGGCACCACCATCAATAGTGGGCCACCATGGACCGGTGCCAACCCCATCCAGATCAGCGGCGACGATGGGCGTACAACGCCGTCGCGCTTCGGGCACGACGTGATCTCGAGGGCTCCTAGGCTCGGGAGAGTCGCTGGACTCCCAGGCACCATCACTGCTGCTGGTGGGATCATCGGCAGGACCATGGCCGGGCCCAGCGCCTGCCCCTGCGCTGTCCTGGTGATCCCCTTCAGAACAGCATTGAGGCGCTGTCATACTCGAAATGGATGGCGAGGGCCCCCTCCGTGCGGCAGACGCGGGCGACCTCGCCCCATCCGCGGGTCATGAAGATCTTGCATGGGTAGACGACCTCAATCTCTGCTCCCATCGCCGAGGTACCGCACTCGGCGTGCTGCAGCCACAACTCGAGCTGCGGCAAATAATGGCGGGAATCGGATCCACGTGTGCGGTGGCATCACCGCCCACACCACAAGTTCTCGCGAGGAGCCCTCGGCATGTGTTCGCGGGGCGGCGGCACGCGCCACTACCGCACGGCCATCGCGACCATGGCGCGAGGGGCGTCGATCGCTGCCTCCTCCTACCTAAGCATACAAGGGCAGCGGGTAGCCAGGGGGAGACCGGTCGTAACAAGGCCTTGTCACCTCTGGCCTCACGACGATGTCGCGGGTGCGGATCGGCCTCTTCTTCGGCGGGAGTGGCCCAAGTTCTTCACGGAGGGGTTTCCCCTTCTCGGCGGCGGAGATCCTTCATATCGGCGCCATGGATGTCACAGCAAGGAGGAGGAAGAAGAAGCAAACGGAACGGAGGAGGAAATGAGCAATGGGGGCTCCGCCCCTTCCTCATTTATAGCCAGAGGGAGGCGAACCACCGACCTCCATGATCTAAGGTAATGATGATTTCCTTCTACATGCAACAGGGTCTTGTCAAGTCGGGTAGTTGCTGAGGCAGCGTGGCGAAGAGGAGACACCCACGACCTATTGTAGGATCGACAGTATGTCTAGAGGGGGGTGATTAGACTACTTGACCAAATAAAACTTAACCTTTTCCCAATTTTAGTTCTTGGTAGATTTTAGCTATTGTAGGACAAGTCAAGCAATCATCACACAATTCAAGCAAGCATGCAAAGAGTATATTGGCAGCGGAAAGTAAAGCATGCAACTTGCAAGAATGTAAAGGGAGGGGTTTG